>NC_069110.1:15280784-15484498 GCF_947172395.1 Bicyclus anynana | reverse complement strand
GAATCTCTTCTCGTTGAAGCCTACGAGGACACAGAATGACAATACTTTTACTTAATTGTTTACATTATTATTACCTGTAATTGCATGTTTCATTGGTTTAGTGATTACTAATTAAGCTGGCTGATTATATTATAGTCATGCCTTAGTCATGATCTGGTTCATGCAACGTGGCACGATCCAAATTGCGAATTGTTGAGGGGTGGAGAGTGAAGATTTCGTTACACTCCAACGGTTGCTGAATGTCATCTTAATTAAAACAGTATTTTAAATAAATCTTACTAACACTAAAGTTTGGCCTGTTAGAGATTCTCACAGGTCCTGATCGAATGGGCGATGTAACTTTCGACTGGCGTAGAATTTACGGCAAAATTTTATAAAATTTTTATTACCATAATAACGAATCATAACATTCAAATTTGAATGATTATGCCAACTTACAATAAACGTATTAATTTTGCTGATAAAGTATTACAAATTTAAACATTAACAAAAAAATAAAAACAATAGTATCTGACAGGTGTCAGACACGCAACCTCTGAGCGGCTGGACTTTATATTTTTTTTTATTATCAGGCGATTGAACGTCGATCAGTTCGATTACGGCGCGCTGTGTACGAAGCTGGCGGAGAGGACGGCCGGCATGTCCGGTCGCGCTCTGTCCAAGTTGGGCGTGGCTTGGCAAGCGGCTGCGTACGCTTCGGACGACGGTCGCCTCACGGAGCAAATGTGCATCGAGATATGCGATGACGCGGTGCACGACCACAGGCAGAAGGTAACTTCTGATGCCTCAATATCTCCTGGGGACAGATTCAAATCCGAATAGTCTATTCTAAAGCTAAACTCGATGTGGATTGTTTATCTACAAACAAAATAAAAATGAGTGTCACACTGATATTTGCCATTGAACGATGACTGTGGCTAAGTGTTCAAATTGGATTGGGTTGATATTATCGGTTCTGCGTTCCCACTGCGTAGCTGTTTCTGTTTTTACTGAATCGGTTTATCGTAACGATATTTTACAGTGTCGGTTTATCATCTCTGTTTATAGTGACGATCTTTTACCGTTTTACGACTGTTGTTCACATTACCGCGATTCAATCGAATATCGAATTTGTCTACACGAACGAACGCCTTTGTTTAAAATACACATCCACGACGGTAAACTGTCGTTTCTACATAATAGGCACGCAGCCTCAAGATTGCCTGATCATAGCCACAGGCAGAAGGTAACTTCTCAAGCCTTCGTAGGTCCATAAAGGCAGCACACAGATTAGAAGTTAGAGTTGCCTGATCATAAGTAGAAGCTATCTTTCAAAGCCTCGGTAGCTCAGGAGAATCTTGACTCAGGTCTGAAAGGCTTAGGGTTGTTTGATAATAGGTAAACGTTAACTTCTCAAGCCTTCTTAGGTTCATAAAGGCATCACACAGATTAGGAGTTAGGGTTGCCTGATCACAAGTAGAAACTATCTTTCGAAGCCAAAGTAGCTCAGTAGATGCCTGACTCAGGTCTGAAATGCTTAGGGTTGTTTGATCTCAGGAAGAAGCTAACTTCTCAATCCTTTTCAGGTCCATAAAGGCATCACACAGATTAGGAGTTAGGGTTGCCTGATCATAAGTAGAAACTATCTTTCGAAGCCGCAGTAGCTCACCTACTGACTGCCTGACTCAGGTCTGAAAGGCTTAGGGTTGTTTAATCACATGCAGAAGGTAACTTCTCAAGCCTTTGTAGGTCCATAAAGGCATCACACAGATTAGGGTTACCTGATCACAAGTAGAAGCTTCACTCAGGTCTGGAATTGTTAGGGTTGTTTAGTAACAGGCAGATGGTAACCCAACCCTAATATATTACATAAACGCAGCCTTACAAAATTAAACATACATCTAAAATGAATTGACTATAATTTTAATGACTATCTTTTCAGATGGAATGGCTTTCCGCTGAAGAAAAGACCCGTAGCATAATGCCGTATCTTATTGACCTGCCACCGCTGGATAAATCAGAGGATACTATTCAGAATGTGACCGTTACAGAAATAACAGACACCAAAGAAAAATCCAAAGCCAAAACATCAAAGGGAAAGGTCAAAGAAATTGATCTAGAGAAGTGACACATTGACACCAAAAATAATAAAGTTCCATTAAGAAACCCAAGTTCCGTAAACAGCAGTGACTGTGATAATAAACAGTGCATATATGATTTCTCTGTTACTAAAATTCAAAAGTATGTTTTATTATCGGACAATGATATTAAAGTATTGCGAGAGTTGTCAATGAAATTTAAAAAATGATTTATATTTCTATTTAACATTAGTAAAGCCCAGGATCCGTGGAACATTTTTACAATTGATTACTATCAAGTTAATTTTCCGTTAGTAGCTTCATCTTCATGAGAAGCTCAATATTCTTACATACGAAAATTCTTGATTCTGGTAGCTAACTCGGTTACCAGGTAATAAAAATTTCTGAGCTACGGTACGAGATAATTTGTACAATACAATTACAAATACAATTTGCAGGACATTGTGGCTGTTAAGTTGTATAATTATTAATTTAGCAACAGTAAAAAAAACGTGTAACCTAGTTAGCTACCAGAATCAAAAATTTTCGTAAATAGAAAAGTTGAGCGAATGAAGCTAATCACGGAAAATCAACTTGAAAATAATCAATTGTAGGTTCCACGGATCCTGGGCGATATGATTTTCGAATATGTGTAGTACTTGCACTAATCAGTGCCATTTTTTGGAAGTTTGAGCTGAATGTGTCGGAAACATCGTTCTCCTATTAAAAAGTGGATGCACAATTAGCGACCATAAAACTCAACGAGTGCCAAACACAACTTCTTGGCACTCAATATAAGTAGTCGCGTTTGCAAATTCAACCTTAAAGTCAATCCTTACGGTTAAATTTGCTCTGAATTTGGGATTTTATTGAATAGTGTACTTTATTTAAAGGCCAAACCACCAATTTTAGAATTACCAATAATTCTAAAACTGTCAAAGCAAAATTGGCCAGTTTTTAAGTGAAATTTTCTGCATGATTGTGCGTCCTTTTATTATAAGAGGTTAATGGTCGGAAAACAATTTGAAAGTAAGTCCTTTGTGACTAAATATTTGTTCTAAACTTACACAGTCATTTGCATGTCATGTAATTGAAGGAGAATATTTTGCAAAGTGTTGTTAGATTTTTACGGGATATCCATTTACATACTAAGCTTAATCTGAAATGTAATGGAATGATCTAATTAAAAAAAAACAGTTTATTAAGCTCAAAGATTAGTACAAACAAATAGACTACTGTTATAATTAACTATAGTGCATACAAATCCGTTCAACTCTTTTTGAGTCACAGAAACAACAAATATTTAAGATGAAAAAAAACATTTATAGTCTAACCAGAAATATTAAAAAATTTGGGGGCGCTGCTACTTTTTGTTTTTTAATGCTTGGTTTGTAGGAAAAAATAGTTTTTTACTGCAATATGGTTAAAATATTTTTATTTTTCTGGTCACGCTATACAATGTTGTGCATTTCGTGCATTTGATTTAATTTACATTTTGTCACAATGTATTTATGTGAAATTATTTAAATATGTTTGTTTATGTAATTATTGATTATTATTTTAATTTACAAATAAATTATAAAAAATAAAATACAAATTATAAAAAAAGTTCGTATATGCGGATGACAAGGAGATGCTTGACGCGTTTTTTTATGGGTTTCACCGGCTTCACCTACCGTATTGTAAAGGCTTATTCTGTATCATTCTCTATTCTGTGGCTATAATATAGTTACATATAATTTGCACAAGTTAAAGCAGTAAAGGCAAGGCCGATTTTATATTTACGTTGGTTTAATTATCAAGTAAAATTTACACCCATAATCTTTAGTGTTACACATTCCTGAATATTTACACATTGAATTGCTTTAAATTGAAATCTCAATTTTTTTTAGGTTTAGTTTATAATAGATGGCGTTGTTCGCAAGTTCAGAGACGTTAAAACCTACGTACTAATTCATCTTTTCATTTTTTATTGCATTTCATCGGCCTTGTCATTTGTGCTCACACTGTAATTAATTTTTTTTTTAATAAAATAAGCATATAAATCTGAAATTATATGCTTATTTTAATTAATTGTCGAATTGGACCTTAGGCCGGCCGCATACAATCGTTTTCCATATTTGTTTTCCTAATGCGCAATTTCAATTTGGCATTCCGTGACACTACCGCAGACTTTACCTTTTTCTTCATGTGGAATGTATATTGTCATAAAGGCTCGCATTCGTAATTAATAATGTTGTATTTGAAAGATTATTTAACGGACGTTAAAAAATCTTTCAAATACAACAAATGTATTCCCAAATATATGTTCACACGACAGTGTTTTTAAAACGACGCTTTTTTCGAGCAGTGTTGCGTTTAATAAGTTAATTTTGGGCGTTGGAAATCATCGATCTCCTATTAAAATGTGGATGCACAATCAGCGAGCAAAAAACGTCCCCACTGAATGAGTGCCAAAGATAACTTCTTGGCACTCAATTCAATTAGTCGCATTTGCGAGTTCAACCTTACACTCAATCCTTAAGGTTGCTCTGCATTTGGGATTTTATTGAATATTGGACTATATTTAAAAACTTTATTTAGGTATAATTTTATTTACAAATAATTCTAAAACTGTCAAAGCAAAATTGGCCAGTTTTTAAGTGAAATTTCCTACATGATTGTGCGTCCTTTTATTATAAGAGGTCAATGTTGGAAATAGACTTTCATTTAATTTCACACTATATTTGAACGCTTTTTTAACGTCCGTTAAAAAAGCTCTCGTGCGAATGAGGGCTAAGGTCTGGAAAGACGGCCACGTGTTATATCACAGAGTATCGCCTTATCTTGTTTCTTAATATAAGTAAACTCTTGATTTATACCTTTTTTTTAGAGAATGTGACAATTTTTTTTTATTAGTTTATTTATTTTAATCCTAAATACAATAGAATGACGAATAAAATATATAAATTAAAACTAAGAATTACACAGCATATTCAATTTTAATTTATGATAAATAAAAGTCGGTTAATAATTATAAAAAATACACACCATCTAAGTTACAGATTTTATCAATGTGTCTACTGTTTACAGTTCGTTTAATCCAAGTGATGTGATTGATTCCATAATGGTTTTAAATATGTATGTATTAATTAATATTATTATATACTAATTAAACACAATGATAGAATTATTGCATTAAGTTTAATGTTGCATCTACTTCTTGCAGTAATCGTAATTATAATTTTGTTAAACATAATTTTGTTAGATTGTTTTAGTGAATGAAAATGATTTATTTGAGAGTTTTCGGGAATACACTTAATTTCTTTGATTTATATTATTATTACCCATTACATTGTTTCGGTTGTATAAATATTGTATTTAAAAATAATATAGGCATTTTACTTAAAATATAAATATTACATGTCTTGTGTATTTTCGTTACTACTGTCAAATATCGATTTATATTCAATAGTTGTGTCATGTAGATTTATCAATACAAAATTGTTGATATTTCCTTTTTGTTTTTATTAATTTGTCCTAAGGACTCCTGTTTCCGGCTCCTTTTACATTACATATTGTAAAGTGATGGTTCCAATTATATTTGATCAAAATCAAAAATCATTTATTTCAAGCAGGCTCAGTTTACAAGCACTTTTGACAGGTCACACAGTTGACTATTTGTTAAGATTCTACCACCGGTTCGAAAAGATTCTGCTGAGAAGAAACCAGCAAGAAACTCAACAATTGCTCTTTAAAAAAAATCATACAGTATTAGAATTTACAATTGATGACAATATTACAATTTCTTATAGTTTTACTTTTTGTGTGAAGGTGGAAGCTGATCCAACGGCCTCCAAGTGATTTATGGCCTCCAAGAGCTTTGGTGATTGAAACTAAAGCTGGCAGAGTTCCATAGATATAGATATACACTATCATCATCAACCCATATTCGGCTCACTGCTGAGCTCGAGTCTCCTCTCAGAATGAGAGGGGTTAGGCCAATAGTCCACCACGCTGGCCCAATGCGGATTGGCAGACTTCACACAAGCAGAGAATTAAGATATTTCTCTGGTATGCAGGTTTCCTCACGATGTTTTCCTTCACCGATTGAGACACGTGATATTTAATTTCTTAAAATGCACACAACTGAAAAGTTGGAGGTGCATGACCGGACCGGATTCGAACCCACACCCTCCGGAATCGGAGGCAGAGGTCATATCCACTGGGCTATCACGGCTCTACACTATGGTATAGATTATTTTTATAGTGTCTTATACTTACTTACTCATGGTTTTTACTCACTCAATTCAATATATTTACTCACCTTATAGTAACTACAATACTGAAGGACCCACGGAAATAACAAATACATGGAACTCGCTTCTGTCATTTATACTTTTGATTTTCGAGAAATTCGAATTTACAGTAAAAGAAAATGGAGTTAAATGGAGGTCATCTATACTTATAATAAATCTGTAGGGAGGTCAATTCTGTACGTGAAATATATTTCCAAAATAACTATCAGGGGGTGATTAGTGGTCGATACTGATGCCAAAAATGCAATCAGTAACATTTTTGTGTGTCTGAATGTTCTTTATAGAAACAAAAACTACTCGACGGATTTTAACGAAACTTGGTACAATGATTCTTCATACTTCTGGGCAGGTTATAGTATACTTTTCATTACGCTACCGTCAATAGGAGCAGAGCAGTGAAGGGAAATGTTGGGAAAACGGGAGAAGTTACTCAATTTTTTAAGCTTCCGTCGCGTGGTATGTTCGTTATAGAAACTAAAACTACTTGACCGATTTTAACCAAACTTGGTACAATTATTCATCATACTTCTGGGCAGGTTAAAGTATACTTTTCATTACGCTACCGTCAATAGGAGCAGAGCAGTGAAGGGAAATGTTGAGAAAACGGGAAAAGTTACTCCATTTTATAAGCTTCCGTCGCCGTCGCATGGTCCCTACCATAGGGGTAGGGTAGGGGTAAGGTAGGGGTAGGCGTAGTAGTAGGGTTTCACGCGTAAGAAGTCGCGGGCGTCCGCGAGTGTTGAATAAATTGCTAGTAGGGTAGTAGTAGTAGTAGTAGTCTATAAAGTGGTAAAAAGAAATTTTGAAAAAATTATGTTTTTGGGTTCCTTCCGTATATGCAAAGTGAGGATGATTTTTTGCTTGTCTATACCATCGTTATTTTTTGCAATATACGGGTTTAAAGTGCTAATTTAATCTACGGAACCTTATATTGCGCGTGGCCGAACACGCACTTTTTATTTATATAGAAGATACGGTAAAATAAAACAGCTTTCAAGAAAAAAATAGTTTATTTATATATCAGCTATATCTATACTTATGTATTTAACCATTACAACAACATTTTATCTATGTATATTGCATATGTACGCTTACGCTATACGATTTTTTTCTACAAAATATTAACTTTTTTTTCTAAAGTCAATGAAATTTTCCTCGCAGATATGCCCAGTCATCAATATATTCGTTTTTATGTTTTAAAAAGCCCTAGAGTTAGTGAGTCACTAATTACCAGCATTACTAAGCAACTCGTGACAATACTGCTGTAGGTACCTATATAATTAATGCGTTGTAATCGCAGAAACTAGGTATAGCTTGGAAACTTCGTTCGTAACACTCCCGCGCGGGCCGGGGGGCGTGAATGAAAAACCCGACTGATTTTATTAGCCTCATCAGCAGGCTAATTCACTATCTTTGACTTATGCTAGCTGATAATACGAAATTGAGATTCTATGTAACAAATGTCATCCGGTACCTACTGGTGGATATCATACAGTAGGTAGCTAACATTTCTCAAATGATTAGATGTTTATTTAAAAAATAGGTTCATAATAAAAACCAAAATAGTGAATAGACCAAGCTGGACAGGCATTTATTAGCTATTCAAAACGGAATATCGCGGTTTAGGATTATTTATTTTAAAACATTCAAGATACTAAATAAGACATGGGCATATCTGCTATACAAGTATTGATAAAAATAACATTCCTACTGGATATAATATTTTTATATTAATAATTTATCTTAATGAAACTACATAATTTAGTAATTAGACTGTAACCACCGATAGATATAAACTATCTATTTAGGTACACAACAAATCTTTATATAACAAAAAATAATGTTTTAATCAAAATTAACCAAATACAATAATGTCTGTTTAGCTTTAGATCAAAAGACAGAAACTTAAGCAGTTCTGTTTATTTAAAAAAGCTTTACATAACAGTAAAATGTAATAATTAGTAAATAATTATTGTAAGACATGTAAGGTTTCTTAACATTAGGTATTACACTAAATAAACAGTTAGACTTTTAGTCACAGCGCCATAAGAACATAATATATTTATTTATAAAATCATTAAAGGCCGAATAGTCAGCGTTAGATCACTTTCATTCTCTGTTTCCTCTTAAAGATACATATATAAGACATAAATATAAATTCTGTATAAAAAGTGACAAATAAGCAAATTTAAACATTTTTAAATACTTTACAAACATACATTTAGATGCTTTTTTGCATTTTAAGTTTTCGAATAATTATTATCACCATTATCTTAAGTTTAATATTATTACCTGACGTTTCGAAAGAGCTTGTAAAATAAGCCTATTTGAAATAAATGAATTTTGACTTTGACTTTGATATACAAGTCTAGGTGCGAATCTGACGTGTAATGTTTGTGAAGCGAACGGGTGCCAAAGAAATTAAAATCCGGCCGGAGACACGGTATACGGTAGTATTGCAGGGAGTCCGCAAACCGAGATCATTCCGTCATCCTTGAAATAAATGAAGGAAATGGAAAGAAGGGGTAAGAAAAATGTAGTAGGTACTGCGAAAATATCTAACGGTAAGTGTTAGATTATTATTAAGAAAATGGCAAAAGCAATCAACCCAAGATATCGTCGCAGCTAAAGACGGCCGGCACGAGTAGTAGTAGTGTTATCGCCGCGTTGCAACAACTTGCGGTACGGACGGCTTCAGTGTGCTCGTGGCGTTCGAGCCGTCCACATCTCTTATTGTGTAATTCTTTATGGGTTACTTGAAATAGGCGGGGAGAGTGACTTGAGTGGAAAAGGGGAGTGTTTGTTAGCAGTCAAAGGATCCTTAAACCCTACACACATCGTTCGCAAGTACGTGACTTCACTCAAAGTCATTCTCTGCCATTCTAGGGTCTTATTTTGATTTGATTTGTTAATTAATTTGTCCTGACAAATGTTGTGAATCATAACCTTTGTTCGATATTAGTTTTTTTATTTTTGTAATCGCCTCTGAGTCTGCTAAAAGTAGTGACAAAAGAACCATTAATTTTCGTTTGTCACCAGCGAACATGTCAATTTTCGGACAATGTTGGAGCGAACTTGCAACGATGGTAAAAGAATTAGGTAGAACTAGCCTTTGTCCAGCATAAAAAAAACACACAAAATGGGTTATTTGAAATGCATTTACAACATTGGTATATTTATTCAACGCAGCGCATAGACTAGCTAACGTGATTCGTCGTTACATACGCTCGAAAAATAGTACCTGACGCAGTCGGGTAATGAACATTAATCCTGCAGGGAGTACGCAATCCGAGACTAATCCGTCACCCTCAGAAGCAACGAAGGTATTACATATTTCATTTTTTTTTGCTATTAATTAGGGTACATTAGATTTATAATTAAACTGTTTTGTTACATTATTGGATGAAAGAGGTTTTGCAAGCAATGTTTGCTTTAATACGTTGATTTCTTTGTATATGTAAAAGTCGATAGCAGACTTAATAAATAAACAAAAATAAAGGTGGACTTGAAAAATTGGCAAGAAAGATGCTACTGCTACGGAAAAAAGGAGCGCCAGTTAAGAAAATGGCTAAACTGCTAGCAAGCTAAAGAAGATCGGCGTGAGTAGTACGCACTTACGCCGTTGCACAGTATTAGGGCCAACTTGCAACTTCACCAGCAAACATGTCAATCTGTAGCACAATGTTGGGCGAAATTTCAACGTCAAACGTTGTAAATTCACCCAACAAGCCGCAATCACACTATCCGAAATGGATAGTGAGCTTGCGGGCAAACAATGCCTGTCATATTAAATGCTTCTGAAAATATACAAAGAGGACGACAGGGTGGCATCTTATTTCCAAAACTCTTTGCCCAGGAGCGAGGACAAAGATTATGAGAGAATATTATCAAAACACGAAGCTCTAGAATTTCCTGCAGAGCGAGAACACAAATAAATATGGTCTTCTGTACCGAGAGGTCGAGAAACTCAATTTTAATTAATAAATAACAGACTACAATATGTGTATAATATATGCCTAAAAATATTTACAAACAAATTAACATTGGTTATTTACTAGGGTATATTTTAGATATAATTTTAACATGAAAGTCCAAGTATTAATTAAGCTAAATTATTGTTAAAATTAATTTTGTATCCCGACCAAAAATATAAAAATTACCTCGAATGGAAGCATTACACGTATTTTTATGCTAATATGATAAAATTTGGCAAATTCAGACGTACCACAATCCGCGGGTTAGGTATCAATGACAGAAAAAAAGTTGGCCGCTACACATAAGGCCGCATTCGCACGAGATTTAAAAAAGCGTTACGTTAAAAACGCAGCGTTAGCGCTTTTATAACGTTCTTAATTTAATTCGTGGTCTATTTCCAACGCCCAAAATTAAAAATGCAACACTACTCGATAAAAAAGCGTCGTGTTTTAAGAACGCTGTCGTGTGAACGTATACTTTTTCATTTGGTTGTCTGGACAACCAATAGCAGGTCGTAGGACTCATTTTCGAATATGAATATCTTGTGTGTTTTGATCTGACAGCCGCAGGTCATTTAATACGAGTGTTCGTCGACAATGACTGTCCACGACTAATGCACTTGACTTCTGGAGCACAAGATCACACCCCTGCCATAAGTCCCTCGTCGCCTGCATACCATGGAGTGTCATCAACGAACTTGCCAAGCTCATATACATAGCATTATATATATAGCATTATAGTTCTTTTTTAGTGAAATGGGTATTTTAATTATTTTTTTGGTCAGTCTAGAGTTATATATTAACAGTCAGATATTTATTTCAAAATGTGGATTCGTACAATTATTTTTTTACGTATGTTTAACATATTTCTTAAACAGTGATATCATACAGTGCAGTTAATAGTCAGCAAAGTATTCTTTTATTAGAACATTTTTTGCCCCGAAAATACATAATAGAACAATACTATAACAGAAATAAACTCTCAAAATTGGATTGATTTGACGGTGTCATGCCATCATTTAGTCGAATTCGTTGGAATTGAAAATTACAAAATGTTCCCGCTTTAATTACTCCTGTTACCTGAGCAGCATGAGGACTGCGTCGGGGTGTCTTCGTCGACTACGAGTACCCTCGCCGACTTATTGTTATCAGTTTGGGAGTTCTTTTCGAATCGTTCTGCCATCTCTCGAGTTAATTCTAAAAATAGTTCCTCCACGCCTTGATTAAGTTTAGCAGATGTGTAGAAATGTTTGGCACCAACCATTTCTGCATAACTGAAAATTTAATAAACAACTATCAACCTAGTTTAACGGCTTACTTCACGGCCAAACTTCCCACTTTATAGGAGTGGAATAAAAACAGCAAATCCACCACGCTGCCCCAATCCGAGTTAATGATTGGTTCTTGTCAGGAGTATAAGATGCAGTTCATAGATGCAAAAATGCACTGCCAAACCGTAAGAGTCATCACAAACCATGATTGAAAAAGGAGTTTTCTATTTTGAACAAATCATACATATAGTGCATACCCTAGTTGAAAGCACGCCACTGAAAAGATAACTGATGATACGGACTGACGGTTTCATCACCAATATTAATACATCACATTCCGAACTCTTGTCTGTTGGGAATGTGATGAAAAGAAAAAAGGCTCATTATTTCACACTGAACTGAAGAACTTGTGATGCAAAGCCTCATAGACTAAAAACTAGAACTAAAACTAAGACAGTTGCATGATTTCTCAATTTATGTTAAAGGAGATGGTCCATGTCAGGTCCTCTCTTGTACCCCGTATCATTAATGTTTTAAAAATACAAGGATTTAATTAAAATCTAAATAAGTAAATAAATCTAACAAAATAAAAAGAAATAAATGAAATTAAAAATCAAGTTTTTGAGTTATACCAAGATGGCGCCTTTAAAACAACCATGACATGACAATTGACAGCAAACGTCAAATCAACTACTGCGTTGAAAATGTCATCAATCCGCCATTATTACCCATATTAGTGTTGCATTTCTTGGGAGATAATGAAAGAATATTTCGAAAGAATTAAAGTAAATTCGTAGAATTGTAAAATCAAAAATACTTAAAAAAAATATTTTCTTTTATTTCCGCCAGGGTACAATGACTGATCCTGGGCTCCATACAATTTTGGACCATATCCTTTTTACTTAAATATTCACGACAATGGTCGGCTAGTCTTTCAGTCTAAAAATCCTGAAGTGTCTTTTTTTACAAATTTCTATCAGCAAGTAACCACATGCCGTTCAGGGCGGACTAGAAGTAAACTCCTGACAATGTGGACGTTTGCAAAATTTGATGACAATCTGTTATGACATGTATAGTTTTAATATGAAAGTCAAATAAGCAAGCTTACTATTGCATATATATACAATTTATATTAATACTGTACCTCTCAGCTTCATCTAAGGGCACCATTCGCTCATGTTCCAAATCAATTTTATTACCGGCAATAACCAGGACAATATCAGATCCGAGCATCTTTTTTAATTCCTTCACCCAATTTTTAACCTGCAAGTAAATGTGTATTAATGAACCTTAAAAAAAAATTTTCTTTTAAAAGTTCAAAAAAATACACCAGGGGCCGCACCAGAGGGTGGTACAAATATATATAATTTTCTATTGAAATCACCATCATTACCAATGAAATTTTGAAAATTTTTCTTTTTATACATATTTAGAAATTTTTCTAAATATGTATTAATCAAAATAATGAATTGCTAAGAACTTCAGTGATTATAAGATTATTTTATTCTCTCATTTATTTGACCTATATTTTAATTTTTAACAAAGACGATAAATACATGTTATGCCATGTTACACGTTTCTAAATCCAGAGCAAGGTCAGCCAAGATCGTCACTCAACAAAGGAATATTTTATGAATAAATTACATACAATCCTTCTCCTTTATCAAACGTGCTACTACAAAGCACATTTTATGCAAGATTATGATACTCGTATGTATAGATACTTGAATTTGAATCCTACTTCCTACTAATATTATAAACGCGAAAGTTTGTGTTGATGTTTGTTACTGTTTAACGCCGCAACTACTGAACCAATTTAGCTGATATTTAAAACGAAGATATGTAATACCCTGGACTAAAATGCTTTTTATCCCGAAAATATTCATGGGTTTTGCGAGATTTGCGATACACTGAATTTCGCGCGGACGAAGTTGCGGGCGTCCACTAATCTACTATAAATGTAAAAGCTGATTTTGTCTTTGTTGTAATTAAATGAAATAAAACTAGCATTATTTAAGAAAAGTCCTATACAGGCATTGATGGACGAACGAAATAATGCCGGCCGCTGCAGTAATGTACCTATATTATTATTAATCTTACACAAAAAACACAAAATATAGTTCTGTCATACCTTTCCAAAAGAATCCTCGTCAGTGATATCATAAACAAGTATAGCACCGTTGGAATTGCGGTAATAAATAGGTCCTAGTGCATGGAATTTTTCTTGACCAGCCGTGTCCCAAATTGATAGATTAATTCTTTTTCCATTTATATTGAGTTTTTTGTTCAGAAATGTTGCCTGTGTACAATAGTTTTTATTATGCTTTTGCTGAATTGATTTTTATTCTGTAATTGTGCATATTGAACACTGAAGAAGCAATGAATTCCACAAATTTTTCATTTGTTTGGGTTCAAAAAAAGAATTCCGAATGTCACAAGAAATTCGAGGCAATTTGTTGTAGTGAGCAATTCCAATTTTCACATACCAGTAAAAATGTTTTCTTGGTTAGATGTTAAAAACAATTTTTGCTGATTTGGCTTAGAAAGGTAATTTTTCCAAGCATATCTCATCATCATCATCAACTAGTAGCCAATGAATGTCCACTTTGGACAATTTTGAGAAAGAGAAGAATCGCCGAATTCAGCTCGGCTGGGCAGCGTTCGGGAAACTCCGCGACATCTTTACGTCCGAAATTCCTCAGTGCTTGAAGACGAAAGTCTTCGAACAGTGTGTGTTGCCAGTGATGAATTGTGGATCCTAGACTTGGTCGCTGACTATGGGCCTTATTAGAAGGCTCAGAAGGCTAGAAGGAGGTCCATGCAAGAGGCCTATGTCCAGCAGTGGACGTCTATAGGCTAATAATAATAGGCTAAGGTAAGGATAAGGTAAGGACGTGCACTGCTGGACATAGGCCTCTCCATAGACTTCTAATCACTACATTCTCGAGCCACCATCCAGAGGCTCCCTGCAACGCACCCATAATGTTACAAGTTCCTTAATTCATTATTGGAAGAAGCCTTCGGAACTCTAAAAACATCTTAAAGTTACCAAAACGCATGTCCTGTCAAAGTCTCAAAACAAATTAGTAGTGTCACTCCCAATAGATGAGTGTGCCAGTGAATTGAAATTAAGGCTTCAATTCCATAAAGAATTTATGGCAGGTGCACAGACTAACAGAGCTGGGTTGGGTGCAAGTAAGAATAAGGGACACCGAGACATGAGAGAGTGCATGCAATAAATTTAGAAAACCAAAATGAGTGGTTATCCTTAGGTGAGTTGTGTTGCATCCCTGTTGCAGTAAAGTGGCACATCTTGATATATGACTGGTCTCCTGCCTTATTAAAATTTTATCTTAATGCCTTTCAATTGACTCTCCTAGATCAGAGATTTTTTTTTTATTTTTTATTCTTTACAAGTTAGCCCTTGACTACAATCTCACCTGACGGTAAGTGATGATGCAGTCTAAGATGGAAGCAGACTAACTTGTCAAGGTGGAGGATGAAAATCCACACCCCTTTCGGTTTTTACACGGCATCGTACCGGAACGCTAAATCGCTTGGCGGTACGTCTTTGCCGATAGGGTGGTAACTAGCCACGGCCGAAGCCTCCCACCAGCCAGACCTGGACAAATTAAGAAAATCTCAATCTGCCCAGCCGGGGATCGAAACCAGGACCTCCGTCTTGTAAATCCACCGCGCATACCACTGCGCCACAGAGGCCGTCAAAAAGAGAAACTCAGTATCATAGGGGAAAGCCACTGAAAAATCTTGCTATACTTGTGGTGAGGCAATAGAAACAACACCGCACTTGTTGGTTGGATGCAAGGTGCTTCTGGATAGGGGTCTTTACTCACATCTTCATTATAGAGTACTTCAAATTATATGTGAAACTATAAGCCTTTTAGTAGCTAGAGCTCAAAAAGTATTAACTACAACTAAAAGACAAATTAAGTTTGTCACAGCAGGCTCAAAATTGATTTCTTTCAGTAAACCCTATTCAATCTTAAGATCTGCACCTGATGTGCCATGGGAGACTAACATTCCAAAGGACTACAGTATATAACAGTGAATAATAATGACCTAACAAATGAACTAACTAAAAATGGCTATGTAGTTAGTCTGTATGCCATAGAAGTAGGTGTGAGAGGATTACCTGCAAAATCTCTCTATAACTTGCTTAAAGACCTTGGTCTCTCTAGAACTGCAGCAAGTTCTATATTAGAATGGGTGCTCTTATGGGATCTTACCAGATTTGGCTAGGCAGGGAGAACAACACAAGCAGAGGAAGGGATGGTTAATCAATTTTCAAGGAATTCCTTAACTCTACATCCAGGGTCACAAGTCCTGGACTTTGCTCAGAGTTTTTTCCCTGATGAATCTATGAAATGCTAAGATATTTGTCTCATCTATATTATTGTGGAAGAGAGGTATCAGTGTTGGTATAAATATTTATATGTAGAGGGTAATTGATGACTTGACCTAAGTTGTTTGTTAGGCAGCATGGACACTGTCATGCTGCCAGATAGCCTCATGTTAGTGATTTTGTGCAGTCATGTTTTGTTGTAATTATTAATAATGTTTTGTGTTGTAATTATTGATCATAAATTGTTTAGTTTTTGGAGAACATGTTGGGCAGGGAAGGCGAGTGCTTATGCATTCTAAAGGGATCCCTGAAATCAGGTCAAAAGTCCTGAGACCTGCTTGAGGTGTTTCTTCTGCCAAAATAATGGTATAATCACTGTTGTTGCTACCCGTCACATTACAGTAGCTCACTCCATATCCACTCTCCACTCTCATGACGCCTATAGTTAGCAACCAAGTCTCTGATCTGTAAGTCATCACTGGCAACATGCCTTGGTAGAAGACCCATGTCTTCCTACTTTTTGGACGTAAAGATGTCGCGGAGTTTCCCGAACGCTGACGAACCGAGCTAGATTCGGCGATTTACCTCTTTCTCGAAATTGAGCTGTGTGTCCTAGGTATATATAATAATAAAAAGTATGATACTTATTGATTTATTTTAAAATAGCTACAAGTACATCTAGACAGCTAAACATGTGATTACATTATGTGTATAAAAACGTAACCACCGACCTTTAAATTGGATTATTTCTTAATCTATTAGCATACCTGCAATGTTGTCAAATGTTTATCGTTAAACTTGTCTTCGATATATCGGAGCAGGATTGATGTTTTCCCAACGCATCCTTCTCCCAGTAAAACCACTTTAAAATTATTAGTGCCGCTCGGAGCTGAACTCATTGTTATTTGTTATTCTAGAAATATCCTAGTAATTGGATACGTTAGATCACTAAACTTATTGATCACGCTATTTACAGGTTGGTAAACACTTTTTAACTTTAGTTTATTGTTGGAAATTTAACTGTAAAATCGTTTTGTTTATTTGTAATACCATTTAAGATATCATTTCAAACGAACAAGCACTTGGAACTTCTTTTAGTACAATTAAAATATGAAAACGAATTTTGATAAATACAAATGTACTTTCAACTTTGTAGATGACAGTTGACAGTTGACAGTTGACAAAGGTGGTCACAGATGAAATTAGAGAATACTAGAAACTTAAACTTACTCTTTGCCTTAAATGTGTCACAGATAATTAGATACATGTGTGCTCTGTGCATCGATTGCTGTCATCTTAGAATAGAGTATCTAGAACGCTGTCATTGTCAGTTATAACCAAAGTTGACACTGACAATGACATCGACATTTTGATTTTTTTTTTATTTTTTATTTATAGGGAGGAGACTATGCTTCTTTGACAATATTATTATGTAGATTAGTCTTCCGGTAAGAGACAACAACCCTTTGTCACCCACCTCAATCTTTGATTTTTCTGTTCATGTTGAGTATTTTAAAGGTGTTTTTTTTAATTAGGCCCATTGACTAATTCACAGCTTTATAATACGTGGTTTTATGGGCAATCCCTAAAGAATTGAATTATTTCACGAGTTTTGGTTTGACCGTATACGTAGTGTTGGGAAAGTATTGTTTACAATATCGATGAATAGTGAACAATTGATTTATTTCGCTATATCATCGAAATAAGCGAAAACGTATAAATTAATAAATTATTTTATGTTCTATATAAATTAATAAATTATTGTATAGTTATATTTTATATTTTTCAGATTTCCAAAAAATCATGATTTAAGACAAAAATGGCTAAACAGCATTAATAGCCCTAATTTCCATCACGATACAGTTGCATATGTAGTGATCATTTTAAGAAGGATCACATTAATTTAACATTATGCCTTCCGCGCCTCAAAGACAATGCCTGCCCATCTATCCCGGTGAGAATCCTTTTTCATCGTAATCATTTTTGTTTGTGATAATATAGGAATTCCCTGATTTTAAAATATCTGAATACTAGCAAATTTTAATTTTAACATTTATTTATATAATTTTTTTACTGTGTCCAATATTGTAAGAGAAAGATATCATTCACAAATTTGTTAAAAAAATAATTACCTATGAAAAGGAAAAGCTGATTAAGTATTGGACAAAGTTCTAGGCAAAAATCAATAAACTATGTTAATATTGAATAATACTATAGTTGTTTATAGTAACGATAATTATTTTGTTTTTGCAGGATATAATAGTTCCATCTACTTATCAGTCAGTCAGTACACCAAACGTACAAATAGTAACGGCTGGTTCAATTATGAACGTTTTGGCTCGTATTGTCAAAAACATATTTAAAAACTAAATTTTTCTTGTAATAATGTCTCAAAAACATATGAAAAAAAAATTTTATCTAGTAGAACGATAATCAAATATTTAAGACCATTTATAAAAAAAGTGTTAACTAGCCTATTAATTTTTGATATGTATAACGTATAACGTTGTAAAAAAATTTAAGTTTTGCAACTTCTATAAATAAATTTTGTTGATGAATTACGATTTTTGTTTCCTATTGCCTTGAGGATTCAGTGCATAAACTGTGCGACTTGGAGAGTTTAGTATTAGGCTGGTGGTCTAGGACAACATCATATTCATCTGATAGTAATCGTTACACATTCAAGACATATACACAGGCCACGTTCGTGAGTGCCAATACAAAACATTATATAGTTTAAATAATTTATACTATACAATGTTTATTAAATACCACAGAGTAACCGGAGAGAGTCTTTACAAACTGCGTGCTGAAGCGTGCGTGCAACCCATAAAAAAAACAAAAGTCACGCGTCTCCTTGCATATAAAAACAATTACGTAAATTGATATAATAATCAATAAAAAATTACTCCATCTTATTTCTTTAGTTTTAGAGAACAGTTTTTAAAATATTTAGAAACAAATGAGGCCATTTTTCTTGAATAATATTGAAAATTACTGATGCGACGGTTCGTATCTTACTGACAAGAGAACGTATTCGTTTTTGAATTTCATATTCGTAGCGGGTACGACACCGTCATGTTACGTACGCTCCATCTGTATATTATTGATTAATCTGTGTTAAATACAAAACACTTTAATGATAAAATCAATTGTATGGAATTTTATATTATAATAATGTAAGACAGAATTTAAAATGTTTCATTTTATTAAACACTAGCGGACGCCCGCGACTTCGTCCGCGTAAATTTCGATGTCAACTTTACTACTATCCCTACCCTACCCTACCCCTACCCTACCACTACCCCAACCCCTACATCTACCCTACCCCTACCCTACCCTACCCCTACCCCACACCCTACCCCTACCCTACCCCAAACCTACTCCTACCCTACCCCTACCTTACCTACACCCTACCCCCATCCTACCCCTACTCCCATCCTACCCCTACCCTCCCCGTACCCTATCCCTTTCCTACCCCTATCCCACCCGTACCCCTATCTCATGCCTATCCTACCCCTACCCTACCACTTCCCTATCCTACCCGTACCTCTACCATACCACTACCCTACCTCTACCCCTACCCTACCACTACCCTAAACCCTACCCTAAACCTACCCTACCCCTACGCTTCCCTACCCGTACCCTACCCTACCCTGTAACTTCTCTATCTTACTCCTAACCCTAGCAAAATCGGTCCAGTCCTTCGAGAGTGGTGGTATGACCAAGAGAAATAGAGACTTCTATGATAATAATATAAGGAGGTGAAGTTCGTGTGGTTGTAGGAGGTAATCTCTGGATCTACTGGACCGATTTGGAAAATTGTTTTACCAATAGAAAGCTACGTTATTTGCGAGTGTCAAAGGCTATGTTTGATCCCCATATTCACACGGGAACGGGAACTACGTAAATGAAAGCGCCGGGCGTCATATAGCGGAATTACTGCGTCTTTTAGAAATCTTGTATTATCTCCGAAACTATTTAAGTAATTAACATACTGTAAAGGGCAAATCTTATCTCCATAATATCCTTGTGATTATTAAATAATTTATTTTAATAAGGATTAAAGTTTAGTTGTATAAATAATGACGTAAACCTAAGTATATAAAATTAATAATTTTTAAAACACAAAAGGTACTATATCTGCTAAGATATAGAAGATAGATATATGGTGTCGCGGACTTTTTTGTAGAACTTTTAAAGATACATAAAGTTTCCATACATTAATTTCAATTTTACATAATAGTTAAGGCAGCGCATGCGAATAAGTCTGTTTAAGAGGATTTTCAGTCCGACCTGTATGACAAAAACTGTGATAACTCGGCTAATATATATGATACCAATATAAAATATAGCCTATAGCACTCCCCGATAATGTAGCATTCTACTGGTGAAAGAATTTTTAAAATCGGACCAGTAGTTCCGAAGATTACCCCATTTAAAAAATGTGACAAACTTACAAACTTACAAACTTTACCTCTTTATAATATTAGTATAGATAATATTTTGTATAATTTTATAGTGCTTAATAATTATCGATAAAACAGCCCTAGTTCAATTTGGTGACCAAACATGGTTACCGGAAGTCTCAACGAAAATTACTTGTCACATATCCTCTATTATCTATGTATATAAGCAACAACCACACAACAACAAAGATAAGTAGATTTTACGGTGTTACCAGTGACGGAAAATTACCCCATGTTGTCTTTATTTAAAGTCGGCTATTCTGTACCTATATTTTTATTTTGACACAAGGTATTTGTATTTGACATAATAATTTCAAATACAAATACCTAGTATCATTAACCATTCAGACCATTGTTTTAAACCTAATATATAAAGACAGATTTCTTTGACAGACATTAAAATAATGGATATTAGTCAACTCGTAATAAATTCATAAAAAATATTAAATTATATGGATTAAAATAAAATGACAGTATTTATTTTACTTATAGTTATTTATATCATATTGTGCGACAAGTTATTATACAACATACAATTCACTATCTTCGGAAAGTAAATTTACTTAAATAGGAGTCGACGAGTATAACTGCAGCAATTTTCATGTTGATGTAGTAGCCATATTTTTGAAATTGGCGTTTTGTCGTTCTGGTCACTTTCATCTCAAATATCTCCTCTTTGAATAGGAATTCCAATTTCAAAATACTCATGCTTTTGTGTTTTGAAAACCCTAATTCATTTGTTGTTTCCAGTTGTTTCCAATTTTAGTTTTTTCTTTGCGTCACTTAGTTTACAAAATACGAGTACGAGTTCCATTCCATCGTCGTAGCAGTACTGCAGAAACGGCTCAAAGTATTAATGATGTATGTGGCAGCGGTGTTGCAAAAGTAAGCACAGTGCGTTTTTGGTTCCAACGTTTTATGGAAAGGATCTGCAGTACAAGGATCGCGCCGTAACATTTGCTATCATAAACGTTCCAAATGTCATCTCAAATAGCCGTTGCTCAATTGCAATGAGAGCAAAATTTTAATATTAACACAAATACATATACATACACTAAGGTAGTGGTAGGGTAAGGTAGGGGTAGAGCGGGGGTAGGGTGGAGGGTAGGGTGGGGTAAGGTGGGGTAAGGTGGGGGTAGGTTAGGGGTAGGGTAGTGGAAGAAGTGCACATAAGTCAAAGCGAAGCTTGAACGGGTCCACTAGTATTTATATATACATCAAACGTTGTGGCCTTAGGTTTGAGTTAATGTATTCTCTTAGAAAAACGAAGTACCAGAAGTTACGTTCATTACGTACGTATCAGCAATAAGTATATGTACTTACCTAGATATTGGCATACAAACTGTACGTGATGAAATAATCCAGTGCAGCCTAAAGTATCAGGAGGGGCTGAAAATCTTGAGTCACGAGGGTGGACTCCGTTTTGCAAATACATTGCATCCCTGACCTGGGGAACATATTTCCATAACCTACCAAAGGGATTCTGACAGGGATTCTACAGCAAACGGTAGCTCCCGAAGAAATTCTTGAAGAATATTATGATTCTATCAGTTACAAAAATGGCTCATTGGCAAATCGTCATGTCGCAGAATGTTCAAAGACAAAATAAGAAGGTACGTTCAGTCGCCATTATACAGCGCTTTGTGTTCAAAAATTGTAACAACAACGTGTAATGTTGCTAGTTTATTAAGCTGTTAAAATTTTTCCTATTTCTTGGTAAAAGGTTATATTATGTTAAGAGGCAAAATAATAAGTGTACTGCTGGCCTGTTTCCTATTTTGGCCTTTATTATCAACCCATCAAAATAATGATGAATAAAGATGAAGTTATTGACATAATGTGATAAAAATTACAAATATCATCCGGTGCTTATTGGTGGATATAGGTAGTGGCACCAAAAGATGAACGTTTAAGCGTTTTGGTCAACTTTGAGTGCATGTAAAACAGATATTATTCATGACAATGACGTTTGTTGAGTTTACTATAAATAGAAAAGTCCTAGTTCCCGATAAGTTATAAAAATGGAATTTATTTACCAAATTTGGGAATTTACAGTAGTTGAACTCTTAGCCTGACAATTTTATCAACTCTATACGAGTCTATAAATTTCATTATCCTGTGATTATTAGGTAACCGAAAAAGCTTATGCTAAAAAAAGTAAAAATTAAGTTGTTATCCGTTTACAAGTTAAAAATAATACTTAAAATGAAAAAAAAAGCTTTCAAATTCAAAATTCTTTCATTTTTCCAAAATAGTATGAAGTTAAATGATGAAAATGCAACACTGCTCAAAAAAAAGCGTCGTGTTTTGAAAACGCTGTCGTGTGAACGTCCGTTAAAAAAACTCTCGTGCGAATGAGGGCTTAACATTTTATAAACACTTTTATAATTGTACCATGTACCTCCTTAGAATAACACCCATATCATCATTCACAACCCTTATTCGGCTCACTGTTGAGCACAAGTCTCCTCTCAGGATGACAGGGGTTGTTGTACCCACTCCTAATACATTCCTTCCCGACTAGTTCGAGGGGAATGGGAATATTGGTAAATGGTAATATTTAAAAGATATTATATACCTAAATAGTTATATCCACTGGGCTATCACATCTCGGAACCTAGGTATATAGACCTATCTATTCATTTGTTTAAATATTATACCTACCTAAATAGTAAATCCTTACCTGGTCGCTAACTGTGGCCCCCTTATAAAAGTGGCTCAAAGTCATTCAGCGGGCGATGGAGCGAGCAATGTTTGGAGTTTCACTTCGTAATCGAATCACAAATGAGGAGATCCGCAGTAGAACCAAAGTCACTGACATAGCTTAGCGAGTCACGAAGCTGAAGTGGTAATGGGCATGGCACATAGTTCGAAGAGCCGATGGACGTTGGGGGTGGTGCCAGAATGGCGACCCCGCACCGGAAACCGCAGGTTGGTGGATCCCTCATTAGGTGGACTGAAGACATCAAGCGGCTTGCAAGGAGCCGTTGGATGCTGGTGGCTCGAGACCGTTTTGTTTGGAAATACATGCAAGAATTCCATGTCCAACAGAGGATGCCCATCGGCTGATAATGATGATGATGAATCTAATATAATGATCTCTGGGTAGGTATGACTCCGAGTAGGTATGACTATGTGTACTAATGTTAGACACAAGTTTTATAACACTATTGACTGTATTGCACTTTATAAACATTAAAGTATAATGTATAGAAGTGTTTACATCGAGGCGCCGGCGCCGCTCGCGCATTCCACGCAAGCCGGAGAAAAGTGCATCCATGAATATCCCCTCAATGAACTCGCATTAATAAATACATCACGCGCCACCGCTCGAAATAGAGGCGGTCCATTCATAAACAATGCATATCAGCCAATTCTATCAGATTTAGCTACTGCAACCACAGGGCTACACTTTACAGGAAGTTTTCCATTTCTCTTTATTACGTCTACAAATTTTCCATTACCAAAATTAACAGCAAGAAGTAGGTATTATCTTCTTTATTAAGTAAAAAATCTACATAGATATACATATAAAGGTAAACACCGCACGCAACCGCCTATATTTCAAAATGTATTTACAATATTTTTGTTTAGAGTTAGGTAGGTATTCGATAAAGAAATCAACTATAATAATTGTGATATAAAACACGAAAACATAATATCTAGTAGCTTATCCAAGTAATCTTTATTAGTTTCCTTCAAGCATTTTTTTTTTATTTATCATTATTGTAATCTACTATGGTAGTGCACAGTAATTTAATTAATAACAAAATCTTAATCTTGATTGACTAACCCCTGCGTATCAATTTATGGAATTCGGTTTAGTTTTTTTACATAACTTTTATTTTTTAAATACGTTACTAATCTTACTGAAACAAAGCTTATTTGCTCCGCTAGTTTTTGCTTGATCTACCTTTGAAAACCGCATCAAAATCCGTCCAATATATCCAGAGCTCGAACATACAGACAGAAGGACAAACAGATAAATTTTTTTTTTCTAATCCTCATTTCTGATCGCCTCAACTCGATTTTTGTTATTTTGATCAAAGTACAGACACTCGATTTCTATTCTCATAATATAGTATATACACAGGTAGAGGAGTTCTTGAATAATAAACAATAATTACCTATATACGAATCCATATTTGGCGCAATTTAGAAATAAATTTAATCTAAGAGGCTTATAGCAAGTAAAATATATTTTGTTATCTTAAAAATAAGACCACTGCTCGGATAACTTATTTCAAAAAGTCTCCTTTAAAGTGTCCTGTCTTTGGCGAACAAAACTGTGGCCAGAGTAGCTTTAACGCATTGCCATTAAATTAACCATTCGGAATTCGATATTCTGACTTATGATGCCAGTGGAAGCGCAAGCAATAAATCAAGATAAGGTCGGCCAGCTATGCGGATGGATAGCCCATTAAAATGCCAGTAATGTGCCAACTTCAATTGCAACCAAATAGTTCCGATACTACATAATTTGCTACTGACGTCTCTCGTGCGTACAAGCTTCATGGTCTAAGATCCGGCATTCTTGAATATATACCCTCATCTGTTATTGTAATAAATAACAGATGAGGGTATGGGCTAATAGTTAGAATAGCACTAATGTGCTATGAAATAAATGACAGATAATGTCCACAGTGATACATTGCAAATAGGTTGCCTACTTAAATTGCGGCCACGTATTTTACATAATAAACTAAATTGAAGGCAACCTAATACAGTTAAATTAAACATAAAATAAGCTTTCGTTCGACATATTATTATGAGGCTATAATAGTACATTATGATATTAGTGCGGTAAGATGAAAATTACAGCCGAGGCGATATTGCAGCTCGAGCCAAAGGCGAGAGCTGTAGTAAGGAAGCAGAGGCTGTAATTATCAAAGCGCACGCAATGTCATACGACGTTTTATAACACATTTGCGAGTAAACACACTTTCTGAAAATAAATGAAAATGTACGTAATGAGATACATTACAATATTATAATTTATATCTGGCAACCCCACAGATTCAGTGTAAAAGCAGGCAACCTTTACTTTTTCAATTGTTTTTGGTACAATGTTTTTTTAATTAACCAATGAGTGAAGGGAGAGAAGATTAAATAAATTATAAAATCATTCATTAATCAAAAAAATAATCATTTAATACTGATCGGCCGCAATTTAACTGGACAACCCTTATGCAATGTGTCAATGTGAATATTTTCTATCACTTATTTCTTATCCTAATTGAATAATAGACGAGGGTATATATTTATTATGCCTGATCTCGTACCATCAATTACACCAACTATAAAAATCCTACTGCGTCACTCTTTAAACGTAAACGATCGCTTCTAAATTTAAAATGTATTAAAACAATAAAAAAACTTGAAAGGTCTTGAAAGCACCAAAAATGTGTGGATTGAGAGCCAGACACCTCATTTTAGGAATCCTAAAAGCTTTTCAGTGCCGTCCGATCAACTGACGGTACTTTTTGTACTAAAAGAAAATAGTTGATATGATTATACGAGTAATTTTAATTATAATCTCACTGTTAAGCTCGAGTATTCTCTCAGAATCAGAGGGGTTAGGCTAATAGTCCATCACGCCCAATGCGGATTGGCAGACTTTACACACGTCGAGAATTTAGCAAATTCGAACTACGCACTCCCAATCGGTAATTACTATAGCTAGTGCACTGCAGCAAGGTGCGGGTGACAGTTCAATTTACTCTTCAAAGTTTGTCGCGATTCACGATAATAGTATTATGAACGTCATATGGCAAATGTCACCCGCACCAAGCTGCAACGTACGAACCATAAATACTCGTAATATATTTGGAAGGTCTGGACACTTGAAGCATACTAGACTCCAAAGTCACAACATCCCAAACTTCATAATTGGCCACGGTACTACCGATGGTAGTAGCATAAGCACAAACTTTCAGCCTATTGCAGGCTCTCGGTCTATTAGCATTACCATGGTCGAAAAATAAAACAAAATAATATTTTATTTAGTTGCATTTATTTTCTAGCCAGTATTAAAAAGTAAATTATTTCGGATGATATAAAACAAATTCAAACTTTTAAATCTACAATATTTTAAACTTAGGTATTCCATAGGTTTCGTGGGGAATACCCTGACTAGTGGAAACAATAGTAGTTTCATAAGCGGACTTGTCTAAACCTGAACTAACCCCAAATTTGCTAGATCCAACACCGAAATTGGTAGAGGATCCCGATGTTGTACCAGAATTAAAATTACTTAAACCTGTACTATAGCTATTAGAAGATTGACTGCTTGCCACCCCATTTGATAGGCTTAAAGCAGGAGATGCAATGTTAGAAAAACTCGACCCCGAATTACTAGGGTTTTTATTTAAGGTGACGCCACTGACGATAGGCTTAGATACATAGACAGTTGAGATCTTGTCAAATGCAGAACTACTGCTGCCTGAGGGCAGTGTGTTTCCAGAACCAATGCTAGAACCAACACTACCCAATCCACTGCCGTAGTTGTTTAAAGAGCTTAAGGCGTTGGGCGCAGGACTGGGAGTGGAGCTTACAATAGTAGAAGGAAAACTACCAGAAGTCGTTGCAACAGAACTTAAGCCGCTGTTACTGACAGGCTTTAAAGTTATGGAATTACCTGATGTTGAACTACTACCAAAAACAGAGTTAACAGTAGATGGTCTAGAACTTGGGATACCAGAATTATAACCAGGTGTACTAGAGCTTAAACCAAAACTGCTACTCGGTAAAACAATATTATTTATATTACTTGTAACAACAGAGGATCCTGTGCCAAAGTTGCCATTAAGTTTAGAGTTTGCATCATTGCTGTTGAGTGAAAAGCCACTGCTGGATTGTGTGCTAGATCCATATGAAGGGACGTTACTAATGTAAGATGATGTAACAGGGACTGAACTTGGCTTACTACCAGCGTTAAAAGTATTTGAACCTGTTAATAAGGTGCTGCTAGGCTTATTAACAGGAATAACAACATTAGAACCGAAAGTAGAGCTACTCCCTGAAGTAAAGCTTGTGACAGGCTTTGAACCTAAATTATTACCTGATACAGAACCGAAAGAAACACTAGGTTTGCTGTTGAGTGAAAAGCCACTGCTGGATTGTGTGTTACCTTTTGACTCTGAAATAATAACACTTGAGCCAGATCCATATGAAGGGACGTTACTAATGTAAGATGATGTAACAGGGACTGAACTTGGCTTACTACCAGCGCTAAAAGTATTTGAACCTGTTAATAAGGTGCTGCTGGGCTTATTAACAGGAATACCAACATTAGATCCGAAAGTAGAGCTACTCCCTGAAGTAAAGCTTGTGACAGGCTTTGAACCCAAATTACTATCTGATACAGAACCGTAAGAAACACTAGGTTTGCTGCTGAGAGTATTACCAGACAACAGGGTGCCGCTACTAGGCTTTACTACTAAGTTACTTGTAGTTGCTGAGCTTCCCGATCCTGTGCTACCTGAATTAACTTTATTATCAGTACTTATTCCAAAGCGATTATCAAACACCGATGAAAAACTACTAGGTGATAATGTACCCGAAGTAAATGATGTACTAGGTGTTGTCGAAGAAAGCCCACTCGTCGAAGTCCCGAAAGAACTTCCAACAGTTGGTTTTTTACCAAACAAAGTTTCAACTGTAGTACCTGTACTTTTAACAGGATTGTTATTTACCGAAGAAGTACTCGTAACTAATGAACTGCCACTTTTATAACCAGATCCAGAAGATACTGGTACACCACCAGAAATGTCAGTGAAAGTAGCTGAAACACCTCCTTTGTTGTAGTCATTAACGATGTTATCGATAAGGGATTGAGAATCTTGTTTATCGTTGTATTTTATGAAGAACACATCAGGTTTAACTGGTGTTTTCGGCTCGAACTTTGGCAGAACAATGTTTTTAGCATCTTCAGGTTTCTTTACAAGAACATATACAATGGTCTTTTCTTCATTTTGTTGTGGAACTGGAATGACCTGCGGTACTGATGGTTGTTGAGTCGGTGCTTTGATGAATATGATTTTATAATGCTTTTGAGGTGGTGGCAGAATGATTTGAGGTCTTGGTTTAGGTGGTTCTAAGTCTTCTGGCGCAGCATGCACATAAAAATGTTTAAATACTTGGGCAGGCTGTTGTTGTATTTGGTTGTAATAGTCTTGATAATTGAGAATAGCAGCATTTTGATATTGATTAGATGAAATGAATTGGTTAGCAGCACTCGCCGATTGGTAGTAGTTTCCAATGTTGTCTAAGGCACTCGTATCTACTATAGTCTGATAGCTGCCTTGATTTTGTCCAACAGTAGATCCTGGATAAACTCCTTGTTGATTTGGAACATAATAAGTTGATCCACTATCGGGAGTATTGTAGTTTGAATTTGAGCCAGTGTAAGATGGTTGTTGAACAAAGTTTGAGCCTGTCGAGCTACCTGTATTGTAGTACGATCCTGTTCCACTCGCAGGTACGGCAAAACCAGAATTAGATCCTCCAGTGGTACCATAATAATTAGAACTGGGGCCAGTAGATCCAGTAACATACTTAGTACTTAAAACGGACGGGTTTACAACTTTGTAACCAGATCCAGAACCAATACCGAATTGTGAAGATGAGGTGGAGCTAAAACCATTATTGTTATAACCTGTATTACCACTTGAAAGTTGCCCTGTGTATATAGGAGATACAACTGATCCTTGACCCAATCCAGACGACCCGAGAGTGGTTTGTCCAAACGACGTAATTTGTTTAGAGCCCTGGCTGAAGGATGTACCAGGTACAACAGAACCTTGGCTAAAAGATCCAGTTAAACTGCTTGAGCTCACATCGGTTGACGTGGGACCTTGACCTTGTCCATAAGTTCCATATGATCCACTAGCGCTCTGACTAGTAGTGCTTACACTTCCTTTAGAACTCTGACTAAAGGTAGTGGAAGGTACGACGGATGCCTGTCCACCGAATCCTGAAGAGACACTGGAACCTTGTTTGTAGATTGTTGAACCTATCCCTTGTCCGACGGTTCCCGTAGTTAAACTCGAGCCCCTACCAAAGGTAAGAGCTGGATTTGAGCTGACTGAATAGACGCCTTTATTGTAATTGTTCACTTGAGAAGATGAAGCGCCGAAGGGGTTGACGGGTACTTGGTATTGGTAGCCGCGGCCAAAATCAGCTACCGCCACGCCCAGCGTGAACGCCAATACCTGAAAATAGTCAAAAAGTTGCTTCAATAACAGGCAGGGTCAGTCACCTTGAAATTTTACTTTTTGTGCGTCCATTTATATGAAAGCTTTTTAACAAAAAAAAAAATAAACCAACGAAAAAACTGAAAAGATAATAAAAAATAACTAGTGTCTGTATGTAATTAAAACGGACGAGTTTACTGTAATCTCTGTGGTTAATTTAATCTTATAATAATTACGTATAGTAAATCTGTTGATTACAAATTGAAAAAAAAATATAAATTTCATCATTACTGTGTATTTTCATGAATTTATAGTTATTTATACGATATTAAAATACTAATTTTTTTTCATTTGCGTCTGTCTGTGAACGGACCGATTTTAACGGAATTTTCACTGAAAGATAGAGAAGATTAATGAGCAACGTAAAGGCTATTTTCAATCCCGCAAAAATTCATGGTTCCCGCGGGACATGTAAAAAACTGAATTTCACGCGAATGAAGTCGCGGGATCTCGCTTGTAATTCAAACGAAAGAAAGTATTTCAAAGAACAATGACCTCATATTGCTCTCTACCTATATATCTCTGACTCCCGAGACTGGTTTAATAACTCCTAGTTCGGTGTTTCGACCATAATAGTGAAAACGAGAGTTCGAAAGTGATGGTATGGGAAATATACAAACATTGTATTGATGACATTCCATATTCCCAATTCTACACAACTGTATGTACTACAGGTAGGTTTGGGAACTTTTATTTATTGAATAATTTCAAAATTATTGTTAGCTTTGTAGTTATGTGCAATGTTTGTGTACTTTTAAGATTAAAACTTCCAAGCCTTTGCCTAGGCCTATCTATAATATTAAAATGAATCTTGAATCTTCCTAAGGCGATCGGCTGAACCGATTTCGGTTCTTTTACCTTGAAGTACGAGAATGGTCCTTATGATACATTTTTAGGGTAGGGTAGGGTAGGAGTAGGGGTAGTGTAGGAATAATCTGTCACCCACCGGAGATAAGTCCTCGAGTTGTTAACGCTTTCAGTGTTTCCTAAGCGATCTTAATAAAACAACAGGAGAGCTCGATTTACGAGTGTCGCTGGCTGGGTTGCGGTAGTTTACGAAATGTTCCCGTGGCTCAGTCATCAGGCGGCGAGTCGGAATACCGTGGGGTTTTAGTCGGTAGAAGTCCGACATAACCTTCTTGCCTCCCCGTGGCGAGAAGGTATCCATGAGGATTTCCCCAAAAAAAAAAAAGGGGTAGTGTAGGAATAAGGTAGGGTTAGGGAAGAAGTGCACATAAGTTAAAGCGAAGCTTGACCGAGTCATAAAAGAAAGGTCAGTCATCACTCATCATATCACGAAATATCGAAAATCGCTTGACGTACAAAGCTAAGCTTATGGTACTTTATAGTTAGTAGATGTCCACTTTGAACAGATTTTTCGAAATTGCATTAAGATCTAAGGGCGGACGAAGTACTCACCTACTAATAAATAATAATTGGTCAACCGCTCAACATTAGTGCGTGGTGAATCTAACTACAATATCTGAATAAAGGGAATAGGTACTTAGTGGAGCGTCATGGGGACCTATTAGATTTGAAAGATTAGATTACACGAAGAATAAATAAATAGTTCTACAAATTGATAGTTTTATGCCTCAGAGACATGAAATTTATAATCGTCCGCAGATTTGCGTGGTGGGTGCCATACGGAAGTAACGAAAAATTAATAAAAAAAATGTACATAGTTACTACGAGCCGTGATAGCCCAGTGGATATGACCTCTGCCTCCGATTCCGGAGAGTATGGGTTCGAATCCGGTCCGGGATATGCACCTCCAACTTTTCAGTTGTGTGCATTTTAAGAAATTATCACGTGTCTCAAACCTGCATACCAGATTAGAATATTTTCATTCTATGGGCAGTAACCTTATGGATATTACCTAAATAGTGTAATTTTTCATAATTGTAATATCAATAAACATTTACTTAATGACTATGGTAACGACTTGCACGAATGGCTTGACGTCCGATAAAACTGATCGTGTATTGGTCGCGATCTGCATGATGTCATGCACAGTTTTATCGGACTTCAAGCCGTTAGCGCTGCAGGTCTGTGGGCTTATCGGATGGTGGGTGGCTAGGATAGAACGCGGATATTGATAAGATATTATCTACGGACCTAACGACCTTCAGAATTGATATTATGCTTTATACCTATGGGTAAATCAATTAAAATAGTAGGTAATATAAAGCCAAGTAATAAATACATTAATAAATAGTGATCAACTTAGAAAATAAGTCGGTAGCTTATAAACAAAAACAAATTAAATCCAATTAAGAAACTAATAATAATTCTAATTTATAAGAAAAATGGCAAAGCATCAGGAAAAATGTCAAACAATAAATAACTGAATAACTTAATATCATTAAGGCCATAACTATATGCAAAATTATTGCATTAAAAAGGTTCCATATAATAATTATGCAATATTATTAAATATTCTGCACTCATTTTTCCGTTTTGCGTAATAATCCTTGACATTGAGACGAGACCAACGAACTTGAGACGTCTTAGGTACCTCCATTATTTTAATATAAATAAAATCAAAGAGTTATTTAATCCCTGATGTAATAAATCAACATAAAGAAATGGAAAAATTTAATAAAGTGATGTTGAAAAACCGGTACCAACCGGTTACTTAATAATAGATATTCAAATGTTAAGTCATTTAATGTTGTAGCTAGTAAAATTTAATATTTCATTAAAATAAATAAATTGTGTAGTCATTAGTTTACATAATAACTACATTTTTACGAACCTGCCCATAAAATTCAATATAATATTTATTAAAAAAAAATTACAACCTACTTCAAAATAATACTGTACCCACCCACGAAACTAAAAAGGGAAAATTACATAACTCGTATAATATATTCTACCTACTGATCACTTTGAAGTCGGTCTCTTTGGGCTGGTCTGAGCTCCATTACAAGGGCGGTGGAAAAATATACAGACAACTATCAAAAGCCCCGCGGTTTCACCCACGTACTAATTAATTTAATAAGAGTATATAATATAGCCTATGTTCATCATCACAACCATAATATCAGCCGATGGACTTCCACTTTTGTGGAGACTTCCAAACATCACATTCCTGAGCCGCCTGCATCCAGCGAATTCCTGAGAGTCGCTTGATATCGTCAATCCACCTGGGTGTGGGCTCGACCAACACAACGCTTCCTAGAATAGGGGTTTGGGACTTTGGGACCTCAACGCCCATCGGCTCTTCAAACTATGTGCCTCGCCCAGGCCACTTCAGCTTCGCGACTCGTGGAGCTATGTTGGCGACTTTAATGTTTCGATCACTCAGAGATACTCCTAACATAGCTCGGTCCATCGCCCGTTGTGTGACTCTGAGCCTACTTATGAGGCCCATAGTTAGCGACCAAGTCTCGGAACTGGCAACACGCCCTGTTCGAAGACTTTTGTCTTCAGGCACTGAGGAATTTCGGACCTAAAGATGTCGCGAAGTATCCCAAATGCAACCCAGCCGCGTTGGATTAGGCGGTTCACTTCTTTCTCGATTTTCGACAATTTCGAGTGCAGCGTTCTCAACTATAACTGGGTGGAGCGATACATGAGCATTGTACACTATTTTTGTTTATGGCCTTATTTTTTATCATTTTCAGACCTTATGCCTTAATAACATAGGCTTTAACCTGTTTCTCAACAGGTAACCTAATGTTAATCGAAGATAATGTAGGAAATGCATTAGTTAATACATTCTATACGGTCTATACCGATTACCTATTGCATGTCTATTACTTGGGAACACCATTTAAATAATAATGAGTGTTAACTCCACGCTTAACCTTGACATTTAACTAGCGGTTTAATAACTATTAAAAGGTAATACAATGAAATCGCCCATAAATTAACAATGCAAACGTCTAAATTAGCTGGTTTACTTTACTTATTTGATTTAGACCATTTCTGTGTGAATACCAAGCTCTGACCGCAGATTTAAATAAATGAATGAAAGCTACTGCCTCCCTATCCAAGTGGCACATCGATTCTCTTTTTACGATCGCTTACGATTCGTAACTAAACTTATTTTAGGGTCAAAAAGTAACCTATGTTTTGCCCCCAAGATCCCATTTATCATAATACCAAAATTCATCTTGTTCGGTTTAGCCGTGAAAAGGTAACAGACAGACAGACAAACAGACAGACTTACTTTCGCATTTATAATATTAGTATAGTTGGCACTACGCTATCTTGATGGTGGCATTAAAAGCAACTAAAACAGCATATGTCGTGAAAATCGTCCCGTAGTAAAAAGGTTTAAGGGAACAGACAGTTATAGAGATCGGAGTAAAAAGGGATCCTATGGTTTACTCAACTTGGGCTATTAATACTTTAGAATAAAATCAAAAATACATCGGAAAATTACAAACGTGAATCAGAATAACTAATTACATACCATTTACATTAATTTCCACTTGCTATCTCTATGAATATTGATTATGAAGACCTATGACTTAATATTGGATTTATTTCTGTAGCAAACAGTCAACTTTGTGGTCACAACGAGCGGTCAAGGCAGACATCTAATTATTTTTTAACAAATAAAGAATACAGGATATTGAAGTGACGTATATAAACTATGTGGCCTTCTCATAAAATGTACTTCAATGTTATATTTTCGGGCATCCGTATTATAGGGATGATGACAGATTTTTTTAATTGTGTATAAATTAGGAGTCTGTTAATAGTAAAGCAATTTTGTAAAAGTAACAGGGTATCTGCGATCATTACTTTCGGAGTTATTAAAGGGTCAGATTTGCTGCGGTCAGCGCTGCCGCGAATCCCTGAAAAATTTTATGACGTCGTAGGTCCATAATGATCATTAGATTTGTATAGACGGTCAAACAAAATAACTAATATCTTTGTTATTTGTGCGTTTATGTTTATAGTTCATTTATTGAAAAATATCACATTTAATGTAAGCTAAAACTGTATTAATTTTCATCTAATTACGATAAAAGATTTTTAATAGATTTTGAAATTTTATGATCTTATTTGTTTTGCAAATATCCAGTCAATATTTGCTTTTTATGTATAAATTAGTTGACATTGAAATTATTTACCCGAATTTACCCGAATGTATCATACAAATCATTATATTCAAACCTAGTCATCATCCCTTTGCTACCACTTGCAGGTATCTCATCATTGATAGCTGAGGAGCATATGAGAGATTTACTCAAGTCAGATACCTAAGCGTAAGGAAACCTTCTTACTGTAACTCCAACAAGTATGAGCCCTAAATATTCTCATGGCTTTCATTAACATTCATATGAAAAGATACGATAATTTCTTCAGATCAGTCTGTCTTTTAGATTTAGATTCGATGTCCGCTAGCTTAGGTACCTATGCAAATTCGGTTTTAAGCAATTTAATATGTAATTATAATAATATGGTCGTATTATTAAAGCTGTTGGTGCTGTAATGGCGACCCCACATTAGAAAACAAGGTGATGGAATGGCGACCCTGCTCTAGAAAACCGACCCCCACCAGGTAGGCTGAGGACTTATAGCGTGTCGCTGTGATTGGCTGGATGCAGCACGCTCAGGATCATAATGTTTGGAAGTCCCTACAAAAGGCCTGACCTGTAATTGACGTTCATCGGCTTTTTTTATTTTTTTACAAGTTAGCCCTTGACTACAATCTCACCTGATAGTAAGTGATGATGCAATCTAAGATGGAAGCGGGCTAACTTGTTAGGAGTAGGCTGAAATCCACACTACTTTCGGTTTCTACACGACATCGTACCGGAACGCTAAATCGCTTGGCGATACGTCTTTGTCGGTAAGGTGGTAACTAGCCACGACCAAAGTCAGCCGGCTGATATGATGATGATGATTAAGGCTGATTTGTTGATGATGGTACTGTTTATACTGATGAAGAAAAATAAATACCAAATAAAAGGTTTGTATTTGATGGTCCACAGCCCACACATTGTTCATATAATATTACTCTACCTAAACTAAAAAATATATAAATACAAAAAACGGACCTGACGCACACCGAGAGACACACAAATCATTATTCATCATAGATCAGTGCTTAATCTTGCGCCACGCCCTATATACGATAGAATGCTCCTCATGACGCGGTTAACTCAATTAATTTGGGCCGCCGTTCCATGCCTAAAGACCCAGTTATTGTGATTTAATTTAATTACATAATGACAGAATCAAGACAGAAAGCCGCAGCAGAAAAAGCTGAAGCCTGTAAGTGGCACAAGTATGCCACTCTGACTGAGAGTCATACATATTTGTACCTTTTGCAATGGAGACCCTTCGGCCATGGAATCGCAGTGCAAGTTGTACAAGTTGCCTCGACTGGTGACAGAAGGGCTGGCTCATTTTAGCCCAAAGGATCAGCCTGGCTGTCCAGCGCGGAAATGTAGACAGTATTCTTGCCACATTTCCCACGTAGGTATGATTTGTATAGTTATTAGAATAAGTAAGCTTAAGTTCTTTACTGTATTCTTTCTTAATGAAATTTTTTAGATTTTTAGAAGATATTATTGGTAAGTAGGTAGTTAGGTACCGTATATGTTCTAGGCTAATGTGAAATATCCTATGAATTTTTTATTTATTTTCTTGAGTGTCGCAATATACATTTTCACATCAATTGTTTATTTTATCACAATAAAAATTATACCATTCCAGTAAGTTTCCATGCCCTTTATTTCCAATTTAGATAAGGTATGATTTTAATTTCAAATCTATACCTCTGCAAGTACCTAATAGTGTAACTGACAAGTGACAGATACCTAGATGACCTAATATATATATTACCAAGAGGATCCCAATTTAAGAAAACTTAACCCCTTTGTTTACTGGATGAAAAGTTTTTATATCAAATTAAATATACCAACCAACCAACTAGACGCCCGTCCACGTGAAATTCAATTTTTCACAAATCCCGCGGGAACCATTGATCTATTACGGATAAAAACTTTGGCTACGCAGGGAGAACAACACGAACGAAGAAGGGGAGTATTAATCGATTATCAAGGAACTTCTTAACCCTTCGTCCATTGGTCACAAGTCCAGGACTCAGCTCGGAGTTTTATTCTCTACCACACGATGGACCCGCACCCGCACGGTGAATCCACAGAATGCTAAGATATACGGTCTCTAGCCTATATGTTGCTTAATTATTGAACCTCCTCTATCTTCCAGTGAAAGTCCCGGTTAAACAGGTCCAGACAGACAGACAGACATAAAAGTTTAAAAAAATGTTATTTATGTTTAGCTATCCAGTAACTATAAGCATTATAAGACATCTTGAAATCGCAGACAGATAATTCAATTTTATTTCTATGTATTGATGATGATGATGGGTTGCCTAAAAATTTCAGTCCAAAATATGGTTAACACCAATTTAATGGTTTCACTGATTTTGTTAATAGACAAATTCCGTACCAATCAAGCGACCGATTGTAGAAAGCCTACAGAATATGGAAACGTTAGGTTGACTATTTTCTTCCCGTCACATTATATAAACAGATAAATCGTTAACAGGAATTAGCACTGGTTAATAAAAATGATAATGATGAATGACTTAAAACCTCCAACCAGCGGCAGGTTTACCAGTTGGTTAAGTAGGCTAGAGGCTGAAGCCTAGGGCGGCAGACTATATGGGGTGGCAAATTTGGCCCAAGTTTTTGTCTTAGATACAATTAAAGATAAAACATTTTTAAAAACTTTTGTTGTAATAAAAAACTTATGTTATAAAAACGATAGAATACAAATCATATAATGTTTCTATTTTATTATAAATTTAATTAATATGATAGAGGTAGGGACGGCAAACATTTAACAGCGTATTGGCGGCATTGTGAATCCGCCACTGCCCACATTATTTCGCAAAGCAATCGTTCGCAAATATTTGATAAATTGAATGTTTATAAAGTATTGCAAGTTAAATATAGTAAGTTAAAAAGTCCCTCTCAATTGACATGAATTGTTAAAAGTTTTGAAAAATTGTCCTTCAATGTTAGTACCGAGAGGCTGTGGTAGCCAGACATACGTCATTTTAGAAAGGCTGAAATTTTTTCAGCTAAATTCAAAATTCATTTATTTCAAGTAGACTTAGTTTACAAGCACTTTTGAGACGTCAAGTTTGACTGTTAAAAAGTTCCACAGGTTCGGATGGCAGGTTCTGCCTATGGTACTACTGTAGATAATAGCTGCGGTAGTCAATTATGGACTTTAGACAGTTGCATTGGAAGGTACAAGATATCAGCAGGTGATCCAGACGGTTAATCGTCCAAGTTTTATGCGTATTTTTTTATATTCCATAGTATGAGAAATTATGTGAGGAAAATATTGAAAAATAGGCACGCTTGGTAATTGGGCGGTTGAGGATCTAAACTAGGGTTGGGTTCGAAAGCCACTCTGTGGTAGCTTAAGAAACACCATAATTCCACAATTAACTACCGTCCTTACTTATGGTAGGAGCATAAGCTGACCAACCTTCAGGCTTCCTAAAATGCGGTATATCTGGCAACGCACGCTCTTGGTCTAGTTGAAATCCTCATCGTAATATCAAAGATAATTAAAATGAAGTAAATATTTACACTACATATAAAATTCTTTAATTTAAATCATTCAAACAAAAGGTACACTTTTCCAAAAAAATAATGACATACGCACTGGAAAAATCGCGACACTTTGGAATTAAAAATAGTCCATAAATCGCATAAGCTTTACCGAATGTGCCGGCGATTTGACCCGTGCATGCGTTTTAGATATGACATAACTATATACGAGTATGTTTGTACGCACCAAAGTCGTGAACATGGTCGATCCGGTCTTCGTGTCACCCACAACAGACCCGAGAATGTGGTCTTGGAGTCGAAAACTTACTTATATACGAGATGAGTCTAAATGTCCGATGCGAAGTACCCGTTCAAGGTCATGTCACGCTTAAACCGGTAATAGACGAAAGCTCTATGAAAAGCGCCGAAAGCTTCAATTGATATGCTCGCCTCCATTTCTACTACAAATACTAAAAAACAAAGTCCTCCACTGTGTCTGTTTCTTCGCGATAAACTTGAAACTAACTACTGAATGAATTTCAGGCGGTTTTCATTATTTAAATATACTTTAAACAATACACACATCACTACTTAGCCCCAATGTAAGCGTATAGCCTTATGGATACTAGGAAAGCTGATTTAAGCAATTATAAATTTATATTAAAACTTATAAAATGTATAAATATTGTTGTAGGAGTCGAACCCACGGCCCTGCAGGAAGCAGGGTCACTAGCCACTGCGCCACTCGGTCACCACAATAAAGTATTGTTGGATGCAAAATAAGTACTCTAAGTACTGTGGTTTGATGTGTCGGAAAAAGTCAAGCGTAATGGGAGTTTACTTCGTAAATGCTGTTTGGCGTGCCTGCCGCTTCGGATCGAGTTAGGGGTGTATAAGACATATATACGCGCCAGCCTGACATACGCAGCACCAGCCTGGTACTCGCTCGCGAAGAAGAGCAACAGGCGGACCCTTAGACCCAGACAATCTTAGGCCCTGAGACAGATAGCGAACGCCCCTCGGTACGTCAGGAACCGCACCATCGCCAGGGACCTCGACTCGGAAATAAAATCCAAAGCCATCCGAGTCTTTGTCAATACTGACTGGCCCACATTAGGTATATTGCACGGTACCATGCTCGCCCGCCTGAAAAAAGGGCATACCCGAAGGACGTGCTAACTTAGAAGCTCACATGAGGCCCCATGGCGAGGTTGCCGCCTACCCCATGAAAAGCCAAGAAAGGTCAACAAAATTAAGAAAAAATAGCAGAGGAAACCACAAATGCCCCCAACCGGAGGCAAATCCAAAGACCACTCTATCTTCAGAGAGTGCGGCAGAGAACCACGCGCCGAAGGCATATGCTCTGGACACGTCTCCCTCCAGGCCCGTGAGATGAAGTAACTATGCTGTCTGGTATACCTTTGAGATACCTATAACAAAATAATGTTTCGTGGGATACTTTAGAAGCCTATAAAGAAGGATTGATGCGGGCGAAGTCGCCGGCGTCTGCTAATGTTAATTTATCCAGTTTTGTAATTTGTTCTTGTATTTTTACATTTTTGTATTTGTATCTATCTTTTACAAGGTTATTTTGTTGTAGTAGTACCTAGAGCTGTTAGTGGGAGCAGTGGCGTGCACATGGTTTTTAACTACGGTAGGCTCTATACGTACAAATTGTACAAAATGGAATTTTCCATTTACAGGTACATAATGAATTCTTAGGGTATACATTGCGTTTATGCTTCTATGAAATGCACGCCACTGAGTGGGAGAGCTTGTCCGGGGACAAGTATTAACGAAATAATCGCTCGCTTTTGCGTCAGGGGTGAAATCTAAAAAGCAAGATTTTAAGGACGCTCATAGTCGATTAATGTGCATTTCACCAAAGTAAACCCTAGTTGTACTATTCAACCGGAACAGAATTTTTATTAAAGCTTCTAAAAATCACGGTCTAAACTTTATTATTGGCCAGCATGCTTACCTATGGCAAGAGCATGTGCTGACAAACTGTCAGCATTCCTAAAAATTTAGGGTTCTTTAGTCAACAAGGAACCTATATAGTTTCACAACTTTTAATTCCGTATTCCCACAAGATAGATAAGATAAACCCCATATCTACACGTGTAAAACTGAAGGGCACATGTAGTATTATATAACCGCCGTGGATGTGGATGACGCAGCAGTAAACAACTGATAACAAACTGACAACGTATAACATAATATTATTAAAATAATAAAATATTAATAATTTATTTGCAAACATAAAATAGTTTTACTTATAATATGTTTATAATCTAGTTGATTACCATATTTTCACGGACGGACCTTGACACCGATCGTATTCTGAACAATATTTAGGTATTTATTTGCCGGGTTAAATCACTTAACATTTAAGAATAAGTACCTTACCAGCTTATGAGAAGTAGGTAGTAGGTATTCTTCAGTAGAATAAGGTAGAGTAATAAAATAAAACACTTAAACTAATAATAAAAAGTGAATTTAAAAGGGCCGAAACACACGGAAGTAATATAGATTTTATTTTTTCACAACGGAAGTAATATTTTAGATTTTACCTTTTTCGGATTCCGTAGTCCACAAGAAACCCTTATAGTTTCGCCATGTCCGTTTTCTGCGTTATATATTATAATTTGATGTTTAAAATTATTACAATGTTTGATCTTTAAAATCTTATTTAAAGCAGTTACATCATTGATACCTTGCATAACGATACATAATGATACACGAGGTAGGTATATTAGTGTATTCAATGAGAATTTTAACTGCTAATTTAATCTGCAGAACCCTACACTGCGCGCGGACCGACACGCACTTGACCGGTTTTTTTTTATACATATAGCGTATAGGTCGTAGCGTTCCAATTCAAACCAATAGTTCCTGAGATTCAATCAAACCAAACAAACAAACTCTTTAGCGTTATAATAGTATATTATGTAGGTAAATTATAAATGTTCGTTACCAAACCACTGTCTAACGACTGAACGGACCTTATTAAATTTGGCATACAGATACTCGTAAATAATAGACTGATAGAAGCTTATTGACTAGTTTTAATTCCGATACTCCAACTGATGACCAAAATCGCGTTTAATGGAAGATTTAAATTTAATAAAATTTAAGACCTATTCACAATGTTTTATTTTAATATTAATTGGCTACCTTTTTTAAAAAAAGAAGAGTTTATTTTATTAGGGTTCCGCAATCGACAAGGAACCGTTATAAAACCGGCTTCGCCATGTCCCATGTCCGTCCACCAGTTTGTCCGTCGGTCTGACCGTGACTCAGCTCAAAGACTTTATCTAGTAAGTAATTTAGTTCATTTACAAGTTGTAAATCATTTTAAAAATTCTTAGTTTAACTTCTCTGCATGTAAAGTGAAAATGTTTTTACTGGTTTATCCCCTATCTTGAAGGATCAAAATCTTTTGAAAATTAGATTAAAGTTAAAAAAATCACCATAATATTTAAGTTGGCATTTGTGATTTACAACTACAGGACCTTACAATGCGCGTGCCCGGTACGCACTTGGCCAGTATTTTTATTTATGACTGGCCGACCCAATCTACGTACCTACCTGGACTTATATAGTCTGTATTATTTTTCTTTCAACGGACATTACAATTATTATTTTAGGTACGAGTATATTGTAGACTAGCATACGCCCGCAACTTCGTGAGCGTGACATTCAGTTTCCCATAAATCCTCGCCTCCGTGGCGCCGCGGTATGCGCTACGTAGACAAGACGGAGGTCCTGGGTTCGATCCCCGGCTGGGCCGATTGAGGTTTTCTTAACTGTCCCAGGTCTGGTTGGTGGGAGGCTTCAGCCGTGGCTAGTTACCACCCTACCGATAAAGACGTACTGCCAAGATATTTAGCGTTCCGGTACGATGTGTAGATACCGTAAGGGGTGTGGATTTTCATCCTCCTAACAAGTTAGCCCGCTTCAATCTTAGATTGCATCATCACTTACCATCAGGTGAGATTGTAGTCAAGGGCTAACTTGTAAAGAATAATAAATAAAAAATATTATCATTAACACAGGTCCAGGCCTCCCACTTACTAGAGAGGGGATGAGGCTTAAATCCGTCATGCTATAACCCAGGGTGTTGGGCTCAGGGTGATGTTGTGACTATTTAAAGTAAAAGATAAAGGCTTAAGGGGGGTAGGGCTAGAACCAGTCAGTCTCCCCAACAGCCAACCTCACCGGTTGTGTGCCCAGGTGGATTGACGAGGCTCTGGCGACCAATGAATTGCGGAAAATCCATACCCAATTGCTAGATTTTTAAATGGCCGGTGTCGGGAATCAGCAACACAAGCGCGAGAACCAACCCGTGCGTGATCAGTATCGGACAAATATTTACATAGTTTGTACATAGACCGACAGATATGCGGAAGTCCTTATAAAAGGCCTACCTCCTGCAGTGGACATCCATCGGCTGATATGATGATGATGAAAGGATATAAGAACGATGTCAGAAACGGAATCCAGAATACAATGTATTAATAACCGGTTTTTTTAAGGTGATTCGTATTATTTAACAATATAACTAATCTTCCAAACGTAAACTCGTTTGAAAAGAAATGAAAAAACATTAAAATGTATCAGGTTTTGTCCGGCAACTATTTTAAAAATCTCCGTTGATATGAAGATTCTTTAGTATTAATTTATTATGTTGATGAATATTCATCAATAATGCTATTGAAAAAAATAAAAAACATAGCTATTTTAAAAAAAAAGATTGGTATTATTGTAACCGGACATAATTAAAATTGACAAGTGTGTTGGTCCTGCGCGTTGGTTTGCTTATGAGTCTTTAACTTAGCATCGTGGTGGCTTTACGCTCCAATTCCCCTTTCATGTAAGTAATGCCGTTAAAATAAGCTTATAATGATGACTACAAAACATCATCATCATCATTATCTACTTATTCAGCTCACTGCTGAGCTCGAGTCTCCTCTTAAAATGAGAGGGGTTAGGCAATGGTCTACCACGCTGGCCCAATGCGGATTGGCAGACTTTACACACGCAGAAAATTAAGAAAATTCTCTGGTGTGTAAAATGCACACAACTGAAAATTGGAGGTGCAGGAGGAGGTGCCCCGGACCGGATTCGAACCCACACCCCCCGGAAGGCAGAGATCATATCCACTGGGCTATCTCGGCTCTCAAAACGGAGACTACAAAACGCTGACTTGAAATTAGCGAGCTCAACCAAAGAATCTTTTCAGCTTTTTAGGGCTGCGTAGTCGAAAGTCGTAGCGACCTATATTTTCTACACCTACTATAATTATTATTTTTTTATTCAGCTTAGCACTCAGACTAATAACATAAGGACCTGCCTCGCTATATGTTACCTTTCTGTCAAAGTATATGATCAACGATCTAAAGTGATTATAAAAACTGTCTCTATAGAATCGATGTTTCATAAAGTTCGTCGGTTAAAGAGCTCCATAAAAATACTTTTTTGTATTGTTGAATGGTGTAAAAAACGGCCAGCAATTTCTAGTTTAGTATGAAATATAACCTAATCTAAGCTCGTTTTCCTAGAAAAATGACAGACAATTTTGTTCGTAAATTTGGGCGCGATACTAGTCCTTTGTAAATTAATACACACGCTGACAAAGTAGTAAAGTGAAATATAGAAAAATATTTATTTTGGGGACCTCCTCTACTGAGACTGAGAACTTCGCTAAGTATTTTCCTTTATTTCTTTTTATGTATTAAAAATAATATTGGCCATATTTTTCAATATGGCCAGGACCCAGTTCAGGTTCAGTTGATGACGTACCTACAACTGCGGTAACCTACACTATAAAAGTACCTACGTATGCTTGGCCAGTTTTATAAAAAGTGGGACAACCATCCGTAATTTAGATGTATGTAGGTATGTGTACGTGAAACTTGCAAAACGTTTATAACTGCATAAATTCATAAAAACAATTGTTCAGAGTTATGCTTACCTACTATGCTGACAAATTAAAATGACTCATACGATTTTGATTTCGAGGAATTACACATAAGCATCGATTTCATTTCGACATCCGACCTATGTACCTACCTCTAATTACTTATACATATAGGTTGTTACGTTTGCGTTAACGATTTTTACTTTTTCGTTTTTCGTTGGGTCCGAATCCTGGGTCGGGAAATATATACAGATATACTTAAACTATAATCACATCACTATCTAGATCCAAAATAAACGAACATTGTAGCCTATGTTAAGGTACCTACGTACAAAATAGTAAGTTAGCTGTTTTTATCTTATTTCATATACTTTTAAATAATGTTTAAAATAAGAATAATATACACCCAAACACTGGAAAGCACCCATGCTCGACACTCAAATATTTTTCACTTGTGGGAATAGAACCCACCGCCGTGGATGTAGACGGCAGGGCCATTACCCACTGCGCCACGCGGCCATCTTAGCTTTCTTTTTTAACCGACTTCCAAAAAGGAGGAGGTTCTACGTTCGGCTGTATGTATGTTATTTCTTTTTTTTTTGTAAGAAATTTTCAGTTCCAGCCCGGAGTTGGGTAGTTGGTGGTGTTCCCACTGACAGCACGTCTAGCCGCCGGTCTTGGACATTGTCATTCACATCGACACCCTCCCAGGCGATCAGCTGTACCTAAACTAAGATTTACGGAAATCCCCACAATCGTGATTGGCTTGGCCAACTAGTCGGCACCTTTGCAACCGACTAGTCGGCTAGTCGACGAAAATTTTAGTCGGCGCATCTCAAATCTTAATATTATTTAGAACGTCTATAGTCCACTAGCCGCACGATTTCATGATACTTTTTATATAAAACTTGTAAAGAATTTACAAGTTACTCCTTGACTACAATCTCCTGATGACATGATGGTAAGAGATGATACAGATACAATCTAAGATGGGAGCGGGCTAACTTCTTATGAGTAGGATGAAAATTTCTCCTTTCGGTTTCTAGACGACATGGTACCTAAATAAACGCTAAATCAGCTGGCGGTACGTCTTTGTCGGTAGGGTGGTACTTAGCCACGGCCGAAGCCTTAGGGGTGTAAGGGAGAGGATAGTACCAGTCAACCTCTCCAACTGCCAACTTCACTGCTCGTGGTGCACACTGCAGATTGGCTGACGAGGTTCTGGCGACCGACTAATGTCGGTATAAGCATTATTGGTGTGGACGATTTGAACAATAGGCTGGTGGAAACTGTCCGTCGTTCAGGTCTAACTATGACATTACCTACAGTACAAAAGACATATCAAGGTTCTCCAACTAAACACTATACTTATGGAAGAACGTAAGAACTGAGATTGCAGTCTTCCGAAGACGCGTTGGTTTACCGTCAGATAAATATACAGAAGTCACCAAGTCACAGACAAGCGATTTATCGCAAGTTTACAAGTATGTCGGGTCTAGATTATCGTTAACCCTAGATCTTTATTGTTTTGCTAGGGTTATTACAAAATGATCGTAATTAATAATATTACTTCCTGATCAATCGAATAATGTCATTAAAATCCTATTAGCAATCACGCGTTGTGATGTCATGACTATTTAAATTGTTGAGGATCAGATATTTTTATATATATTTCATGATTTTTTTATATTGCAAGGACGGAAAACCTTAAACAATGGAAAGTATTAAAAGGCTAATCAATTATGTAATTTGAGTCTATTTTTCCTGACATATGGTTCCGTATTTACTTAAATGTTGCCGACGAAACCCTAACAACCCTAACACTTGGCCATCCACGATACTTCATACCCAGGTCGAAATTACTATTCAGATCTGCTTTCATTATTGTGAATGATTAATTATTATTAATTTCGTAAATAAAATACTGTTGTATGAACAATTAGCAGGGCCCGATCCAGCAATTTCGCCGCTCCGGACACATCAAAATTTTGCCACCCATAATAAAAAAAGTATTATTGTTGTAAATGTAATAACAACAAAAATACTTTTTTTATTATTATCATACTATGAAAAGTAACCTATGTGTTAATCCAGAGTAAAGTCTATTTCCATTCCACAGCCAAAACGCTTGTTAAAGAGTAACAAACATCCATACAAACTTTCGCGTTTATAATATTACTAAGATTTAATTATAAGGTATATTAATCAAGGGAAAATTAAAATATATTTCAATATATAACGTTCATCGTTTACTATGCGACTAAATAATATTAAGACAATTAATTAGCCCATTTGTTCGCCTCAGTTTCCACGCGCTAGTGATATATTTAACTAGCTGACACCGCGCGGTTTCACCCGCGTGGTTTCCGTTCCCGTAGGAATATGGGGATAATATATAGTCTATAGCCTTCCTCGATAAATGGGCTATCTAACACTAAAAGAATTTTACAAATCGGACCAGTAGTTCCTGGGATTAGAGCGTTCAATCAAACAAACAAACAAACAAACAAACAAACAAACAAACAAACAAACAAACTCTTCAGCTTTATAATATTAGTATAGATAAGTAGTATATATATTTTATAGTTAGTAGGTATATTAGGACCTATACTATAGTTACACAAACAAAACTTAACTTATAAAAGTAATAAAAAATACTAAACTACAGCTGAAAGAAATAAAACAAGTCTGCTGGGGAATAAGTTAATTTTGCTGCATTTAATTTTTGCCGTACTGGACAAATGTTTGCCACCCCTCCCCCCCTCTGGATCGGGACCTGACAATTAGTGCTGAGTATCTTGTCAGCTCCGTGATAGTCCAGTGGATATGACCTCTGCCTCTGATTCTGGAAGGCGTAGGTTCGAATCCGGTCCGAAGCATGCACCTCCAACTTTTCAGTTGTGTGCATTTTAAGATATGAAATATCACGTGTCTCAAACGGTGAAGGAAAACATCGTGAGGAAACCTGCATACCAGAAAATTTTCTTAATTATCTGCGTGTGTGAAGTCTGCTAATCCGCATTGGGCCAGCGTGGTGGACTTTTGGCTTGACCCCTCTCATTCTGAGATTAGACTCGAGCTCAGCAGTGAGCCGAATATAGGTTGACAATGATAATGATCTTGTCAGCTCTTCTAAGTAGAATTTCTTTCTTTCGCCAAACTAATTGTAGATTGATTACAAACAGATATGACGCATATTGCAAGCAAACGGAAAGAGCTGTTAGAAGAAGGTATATTTATAAATCCTTACATCAGCGTAATGTATTTGTAAATTATATGCAAAGTTTTGATAAATATCAAACCGTTTTAACCTACAATTGTTACTTGAAAGTTTTGTAAATTTCCGTTGAAAGACGTAAGCAGTAAGAATACAAAATTGCTGAATTAGTTTGTTTAATGTTGCTGCAATTGCGCACTGATTCCTTTACAAGACTATAGTGCCAAAGCCTGTGGTCATCGGACCTTCGTCAAGCTCATACATCATGCAACAATGCAATGTTCTACAAAGTGACGCCTTGAGTCCATCAACTTGAAGCGTAGGTGTTAAGCCTGAGATAAAAGATATAAGCATGACTGCACTAATTCCGTTGACGAGATCTGCTACAATAAGATTTACTATTGATATAATAGAGTGTAAATAGAATGTTTAGGTTTGAACATTAAAGTACTCATATCATATCGCCAAGTAGAGTAAAAAAGTGGCACGGCCGTCCCATACTTTTTTCGAAGCTATTTTCGACTCCCTTTACCTTCGTTGTGGATGAAACTAGTTTTGAGAAATCAGAAGCATGAAAACATAGTGTAACTTATTTTATATTGTATAATCAATAATATTGTTTAGAGCGATAGCCAAGTCAATCTATTTTGTTTAAAATTAAAATATAAAAGATTTTTAATATTGATATGGTCACACACCATTTTGTTAGGTTAGTTAATTACGTCATAACCTCAAACAGACAAACAACAGCCCTATATGTAAGGACTGAATAACGTAATATACTTGGTATTACATATATCTCACAGTTCTATTCGTTCGAAGTGAGTTGCGAGAAAAATCTGAAAATTTTCTACTTTCTACCTTCTCTAGCCAGCACGACAACTTCGTTGTTGCACACCGTAGCTACCTAATGCTAGCCACTCACCATCCGATAAGCCGACATGCCGGCTTGACGTCCGATAACACTTTTATCGGACGTCAAGCGCTGCAGGCATGTGGACTTATCGGATAGTGGGTTGTCAGCATAAATTTTCACCTTTTTAAAATGAAACAGAACCGGTCGTCTCAGGCTCCTAGTCTATATTACGTAGAATTAGCATCAGCATAATTTCTTGCAATTGTTTACAATGCACATTTAATTTTAACAATCGATTTCCGTTTATGTGTAGGTAAGCATTACCTACTTTAGCTTACCGACTTCCAAAAAGACGGTGCAAGTAGTATGTACATATCTACGGAGCATATACTTAATGAAGCACTATCATAATAATAGTACTATCATAATAATTAAATTATGACTATCATAATAATTAAGATTATCAACCTATATATAGTAAGAGCCGTGTTAGCCCAGTGGATATGACCTCTGCCTCCGATATGGTTCGAATCCGGTCCGGGCATGCACCTCTAACTTTCCAGTTGTGTGCATTTTAAGAAATTAAATATCACGTGTCTCAAACGGTGAGGGAAAACATCGTAAGGAAACCTGCATACCAGAAAATTTAATTCTCTGCGTGTGTGAAGTCTGCCTATACGCATTGGACCAGCGTAAATTAGCATGAGTGTGTAAAATAAAAATGTGAACAAAGTGGTAAAATAAAATCTTTAAAAATATTTTTTTAGGGTAAAGTGGGAATGAAATTTTTTACCCGTTCATATCATAGTGTGGGGTATCGTTAGGTTCCTTCCCTACATGCAAAGTCAGGATAATTTTTTTATAATCTCGGTATCGTATCGGTATTTTTGTGCATTACATAAGGGTTTAAAGGGTTTAAACATAATCTACGGAACCCTACATTTTTTTTTCATACAACTACAAGCTAGCTCTTGACCATAATCTTACCTGATGGTAAGTGATGATGCAATCTTGGATGGAAGTAGGCTTATTAGGAGGAGGATGAAAATCCACACCCTTTTCGGTTTCTACACGAAATCGTACCGGAACGCTAAATCGCTTGATGGTTCGTCTTTGCCTGTAGGGTGGTAGTACTTAACTAGCCACGGCCGAACCTGGAACAATTAAGAAAACCTTAATCGGCCCAGCCGGGGTTCGAACCTAGGACCTCCGTCTTGAAAATCTACCGCGCCTATCAGATGTAAATTATAATGATCGGGACAGGCTCAAAAAGGTACAATAACGGGGACTGCTACTAACAATTTATTAGTAGAAAAAAAAGCTAATCTTACAGACCGATCAAGGTGTCAAAACTAGGACCTCATAATCGTTTTTGTCGTTGTCTTACGGATCCGTGACTTGGTCGCTCACTAAGGGCCTCATAAGAAGGCTCAAAGTTACCCAGCGGGCGATGGATCGAACTATGCTTGGGACTATGATTATCTTATATTCTTTTAGATATTATTATTTTTATTCTTATAGAAGTATGACTGGAGTTATTCGCTGCGTGATTGAATCAGATGAGGAAATCCGCAGAAGAACCAAAGACACTGACATGCTCAGCTAATCTGAAGTGGCAATGGGCACCAGGTCACATAGACCGAAGGACTGATGGACGTTGGGGTCCCCAAGGTGTTGAAAATTGCGACCCCGTAATGGAAAGTGTTGGTCGGCTATATACTAAACGAACTGAGGACATCAAGCGGGGTACAGGGAGCCGCTGGATGTTGGCTACTTTTGACGGCCTCCGTGGCGCAGTGGTATGCGCGGTGGATTTACAAAACGGAGGTCCTGGGTTCGATCCCCGGCTGGGCAGATTGAGATTTTCTTAATTTGTCCAGGTCTGGCTGGTGGGAGGCTTCGGCCGTGGCTAGTTACCACTCTACCGGCAAAGACGTACCGCCAAGCGGTTTAGCGTTCCGGTACGATGCCGTGTAGAAACCGAAAGGGGTGTGGATTTTCATCCTCCTCCTAACAAATTAGCCCGCTTCCATCTTAGACTGCATCATCACTTACCATCAGATGAGATTGTAGTCAAGGGCTAACTTGTAAAGAATAAAAAAAAAAAAAAAAAAAAAAAAAAAAAAAAAAGAATTGGGGTTTGGAATTCCATGCAAGAGGTATATGTCCAGCTGTGGACATCTATGGGCTGTTAATGAAGATGATATTGGACAAAAACGTTTTACGTAACTAAACTGATATATTGATTTTTATAATGTCGCGTGGTCAACGAGTCGTTATTGCGTTGTCGGCAAATAGATAAGTAGTTTATCAGTGATCGCCACTATATGTGTTTGTGATTATGTATTACACGTTCGAAAGAAAGTCTATGAATGAGGGGGAGAAGTTTGAGTCCAAGAACACGCAATGCAAGCTTGTGAGTAATGGATGACTACCAATTCGTCCACACGCATTGGTGGAGTAAATGCAGTGAGCGTTTTCAAATAGTACTCAACAAAGTGGCGAGGTAGTGATAAATGGCGCCGGGTGGCTTTAATGGGCTATGAGCTTAAGCCTTGAGGATTGATATGAAACCGTTCTTCTATTAGCAACAACTACTACTTAAGCCCTATGAGTACTTAAAGCGGCGGCGCATAATCGCGAACTTTTTTGTACATAATACATTCTATAAAAGACGCATATCCTACCCCCAACATGCATTCTTAATTGATATAATATCGTGAAGGTAGCGTTTTCGATAAAATCTCCCAGAACGCTTGACTTTTTCCGAAAATTCTAACAAATATTATATCATATTTCAATCAAGTTACACAAACTCGTGCCAAATCATACATTACGTACGTACCTACTAGCAGACGTCCGCGACTTGTTCCGTGTGGAAATCAATGTAAACTTTCAACCCCTATTTCACCACTTCAGGGGTTGAATTTTAAAAATTCTTGAATCAAATTATATTTTTTTGTTTTTATGATTTATGAACAAATATTTTAAAACTGCAACTCTTAAAATGAAGGACTTTCCATACGAAATTTCAACCCCTATTTCACCCTATTTTTATTCCTATTATCTATTTTTATTTCAGGGTCCCTTAATAAAATAACTTATGTTTTGCTCATGGTCCCATTTATCATTATACTGAAGTTCATCTTGATCGGTCCAGCCGTTTAGCCGTGAAAAGGTATCAGACAGACAGATAGACTTACTTTCGCATTTATAATATTAATATACATATGTACATATACAATGTACATGGAATATAGATAAGACTGAAACCTTCACAGAATAGTACATACTCGTAAGTACAACATACTTACAATCACTGACAATGTGATTATAAAATTGGAAGCCAACTAAATTGTAAAGAAAGTTAAGGGTGAACGTACTATAACAAAATAATTTCACATGAATATCGTAAATGTTCTTCGATTATGCGAATGTTATCATTCACTACTAGTTGGATATTTTCTTGGAATTGTTATGTACTTCTCGTGATGTAATTTTGTTATCGATCCCTATATGAAAACTAATAAATACATATGTAATGTGATTTGTATGTTATTTAACCTTTATTTCAAAAAATCTTTCCAGAATAATTTAATAATATTTGAATACACTACATATTCAATTTTAAAGATTATGATGGAAAATTTGGGCATAGATAAATAAGGAATGATGAACAGATCTTTCAATCACTCCCTTATTTTTTTACGTAAATTAATATGGATGAACTGTAGGTAACTACAGATGAGTGTAGCTTGGTTACGTACGCGTGTAAAGGTACTAGTGTACTGCAAGCTTTTCGTGTATAAGTTACATTGGGGATGATGACTAGATTTGAATATATTGATTTTTATGATATACTAGCGGACGCCCGCGACTTCGTCCGCGTGAAAATCGATGTAAACTTTCAACTACCTCTACCCTACCCCTACCCTACCCTACCCTACCCTACCCGTAAAAAAGTATAAAAAAAAGTAAAAAGTATCCTATGTCCTTCTCCTCGCTCTAAACTCCCCCTGCCAATTACTAAACTACCTTCCTTACATTAAATGTGACTTTTTTCAATAAAAGAACTATAACATGAACGCACAAATAAGATATTAGTAATTTTGTTTGAATGCCCATACAAATGTAACGATCATTATGGACCTACGACGTCATTAAATTGTACCATTTTGTATTAGGAAATTAAATATCACGTGTCTCAAACGGTGAAGGAAAACATCGCGAGGAAAAATGATTACCAAAGAATTTTCTTAATTCTTTGCGTGTGAGAAGTCTGCCAATCCGCATTGGGCCAGCGTGGTGGACTATTAACCTAACCCCTCTCATTCTGAGAGGAGACTCGAGCTCAGCAGTGAGCTGAATATTGGTTGATAATGATGATGATTTTGTATGGGGAGTTTTTCAGGGATCCGCGGCAGCGACGCAAATCTGATCTTTTAAATCCCTGTAGCTCCGAAAGTAATAACCGCAGATACCCTGTTACTTTTACAAAATTGCTTTACTATTAGCATACTCCTAATTTATATACAATTTAAAAAACAGTCATCATCCCTATTATAGGCCATGAAAAAAGCAATATGTGTTTGGAATTTATTTATCATCCAAACAATCGTTACAAATATTGATGGTATACGAAAGAATGTATGATGAAACTGTAATTCTTCTTAATTAACTGACTTTTTAAAAATTTGGTGCAATCCTGTAGAAGGCAGCGCGAATCGCCCTGAAGCATTTTCGTATTTATCTCCCTCTCTCTCTGAACTCAATGCTCAGATCCTCAATCGGCCCAGCCGGGGATCGAACGCAGGACCTTCGTCATGTAAACCCACCGCGCATACCACTGCGCCACGGAGGCCATCAAAACTTTTAAATATTGGTCATATTTAAAAGTTATTAATTAAAGGCAAATTCTTTAAAAAAAAAAATGAACTGATGACGACAGTAAGTTAGGCTCGAGGCTAACGTGCAAGCATTGTCAGCGATCGGTGGTGGTGGGTGTGGGTGCATGCATGGGGTGGTGGTGCGCGGGCGGCGGGCACACGCGCGGTGAGTACTGTCGACTGCCGACTGCGTACGCGCAGTATCGCGACCAGCCCCGACCCGCGCGCACGATGACCGCGTTAGCGCTCGCCGCCGCGCTGCTGTGTGCCCTGGCCGGCCGCCTCGGCACCGGCGCCAGCTTCCACTGTGCCATGCGCCGCGAAATCTCCCCCTGCACTTGCCGAAGGGACGACGTCGGCACCGGCGCCATCCTCGTCATCTGCCAGCGCATCAGCACCTACGAGGACATCGCTCGAGCCCTCACCAGCAAGTTCAGCCCCGAGACCAAGATAGGTCTCGACATATCCTACTCCCAGCTCCCGGACTTCTCCGACCACAGCTTCCGGGAACTCGGCCTGTCTATAACGAAGCTGAAACTCAACTACGACAATCTAAGGCAAGTTGGTTTTAACTGTGCCACTGAATGTGCTTTCCTTGCGATGATATGTGTAAGTTCTTTGTTGTGTAAAATGGTCGGATGAATAACATATTGAATCGTGATAATAAAACATCAAAACAGTGCGTGAGTTGAAAGAGAAACAACAGGTCTGTGATAAGAGAAGCGACAGCGATGAGAATCGCTTCGTTATCGTAAGCGTGGGCGGCACCCTCTCCGGGGCTGGCTGCGAACCCGCGACCCCGGGGCCGGACTGACAACCGCACACTTACTAAAACTTAGCCCTAAATCATTCCATGTGTTAAATGCTTAAATCAATTCTTAATAGTTTACCGAAAATCTAAAAATATTTGTTCTTAGTCCCAATATTTTTTACGTGTACAAAAATCTAATTAAAATGTCCATGACCCATCCACTGGACCCTTATTGACCTTTATTAAGTTTCTGCTATTTCTACACACAATTGAGATTTACACAGAAACTGTAATGTACTTGAACTTAATTTAATTTCTTTGAAACTCAACCGTTTCAGTCAATTAATTTGGAATGGGTATGGTTAGTCATCCCAAATTGGTTGTATATAAAGAAGGCACTTGTTCGTTGTTCTCATGTATTAGGTGAAATATCTCAGACAATACGAGTAATATATAATACAATAATTATGATTATAGTTATTTTTCATAAATTATTGTCATTTTCAGCCTATTTTTTTATGTCCACATCTAAGTTTCGTATTAGAAACGACCTTCACCCATCTGTTTAATGGATGAAGTGTTTTATATCAAATTTAGTAGACACGTTAAAAATATGTTGCGAGTAGGTTACCTCTAAAACTCCTGGTTAAACTATCCTTGAAGATATTTAATAATAGTTTAGCCAGGAGATTTTAAGGCATCCTAATCGCAATATATTTTTTAATGTACTACACATTAAACAGATGGGTGAAGGTCGTTTCTAAAACGGAACTTCTGCTAATAGGTATCTTGTAAGGACATCCAAAGCCAAGACTTGGTTTCGAGCCGCATGAATAGCGGCTCCATGTTATTGGCTTGATGTCATCACTCATCAACAACTACCTACTGCGTTTTCCCGTGCATACATACTAATCAGAAAATCTTAAATCAATTTTCTTTCATAACCTGAAATAAAATACAGGGAACATATTTGGATGCAATACTTTGATTTTCGATTAGATATCCAGTTAATTTACCAATAGATTGATGACGGCGATAGGACAAGCAAGGTAGACATCTAATAAAGCCGGCATAAACACCTCTAACTTAATATGGGAATCACATCTAGGAGACGTAATATTAAGTTCATGTAATTCTTTGACTAAGGTTTTTTTTGGTAAATAATTTCATGATGATGACGGGACAAGGTAGATATCTCATAGTAAAGCCCGGTGAATACCCGTAACTTAATAATAGGTATGGGGAATACGTCTAGGAGACGTAGTAATAAGAAGATGTTATCCTTTGGTTAAGGTTTCCTTTGGTAAATAACTTCATGACGATGACGGGACAAGGTAGATATCTCATAATATAGCCCTAGTGAATACTTCTAACTTAATAATATGGGGATCACATCTGAGAGACGTAGTATTAAGTACATGTAATACTTTGGTTAAGATTTTCTTTGGTAAATAATTTTATGATGATGACGGGACAAGGTAGATATCTCATAATAACGCCCGCGTGAATACCTCTAACTTAATAATATGGGGATCACATCTAGGAGACGCAATGCGATAGTTCGCCGGGTTATCGCGGGTCGCTTCTAAAGCAGTAAAATTGAATGATATCACATTGGTCGTGTCATATTCACTATATTTACCCATTAATGGTGTACTAACAAATTACTGTGGCCGTTGTTTGTCGTCGTATTGTTGTTTGACAAATTAATAGATTCAGTTAAATAATTTGCAAGTAAACAATTTCTTTTTATGGAATTAGGTTATGTCCGGTTGCATTTTAAAGTTATGATTAATGTGATAATTTCAAATCCGTCATCGTCAATAGTTTTTTGAAACAACACGTACGTGCATAAAGGCGGATTTACATTAGTCTGACGTGACGTGACGTGACGTGACGCATCAGTACAGAATCGGTATCATACATTTTGTATGAGAGCTGTATAGTATGAGAGACGTGATAGCCCAGTGGATATGACTTCTGCCTCCGATTCCGGAGGGTGTGGGTTCGAATCCGGTCCGGGGCATGCACTTCCAACTTTTCAGTTGTGTGCATTTTAAGAAATTAAATATCACGTGTCTCAAACGGTAAAGGAAAAACATCGTGAGGAAACCTGCAGACCATAGAATTTCCTAAATTCTCTGCGTATGTGAAGTCTGCCAACACGCATTGGGCCAGCGTGGTGGCATCCTAACCCCTCTCATTCTGAGAGAAGACTCGAGCTCAGTAGTGAACCGAATATGGGTTGATAACGACATTTTGTATGGCAACGTTTACACTTATGTGACATGTCGTGATGGCTTGGATGCGTCGCATACAAAATGTATGCTACCGATTCTGTTCTGATGTGTCACAATACGACATGTCAGACAAATATAAATCCGGCTTAAAGTTTTAGCTTTAGCGTTTTCTGCTCTGTGAGCATAATAGCGTTTCGCAAACTTTGTTACTTTTACCACGACATAGCCAGTCCCTATCTTTCCAACTCCAAAAGACTTTTTCTACTTTAACAATAATTGTCTGTTTTAATTATTCATCTGGGTATTTCACAGGAAAACATCCTGAATTTCAGTTTATTTGCTTTTTAATATTTCTTTAGCTGTCTGAACAGTACCTACTTAGATAATAAAGTTAATAAACCACATTTTTAAAGTCCAATTAACGGATTTCCCACAAATATTTAGGGTAAAGCCGTCATACGAGATATCATCATACCCATTACTAAGTCAGGCCTTCCTTCTTTGTAAAAGACGGAATATGGAGCTTAGACCCACCACGCTACTCCAATGTGGTTTAAGTGGAAATGCTAAATTCTATCACTAACAGCCGATGAACGTCCACTGCTGGACATAGGCCTCTTGTATGGACTTCCAAACAAAACGGTCTCGAGCCGAGAGCATCCAGCGGCTATCTGCGACTCGCTTGATGTCCTCGGTCCACTTAGTGGGACCGGTGCGGGGTCGCCAATCCAGCACCATTGGGACCATCGGCTCTTCGAACTATGTGGCCTGCCCATTGCCACTTCAGCTTCGCGACTCACTGAGCTATCGACCACTATTACTATTTTCTGTCTCGAGATGAGAAAAGACAAAGTATATCGAGGATATTATAATTCTTATAATATATATTTTCTGTTGATCGCTTTGAAGTATTGTGCCAGCCATGTAATCTATTAATTCATTCGTGTTCATACATTTAAAAAAATATACACGTCGAATTGTTAACCTTCTCACCGTTTTTCATCGGTTGAAAATATCGTTTACTACAATATGTCTTTATCTCTTCATTAAGATGCTATGGCGATGACGAATGCAAGGCCTATGATGTTAAAGACGATGATGATCAAAACACCCTTCCAGACCGGCCCTTCAGGTCGAGGCCGAGTCTCAGAAGAGTCGCTCTTAGAGAGTCCTTTCTAACATATATTCTGCTTCAGCCTTTCTCCCACCCATCAGGCAATGCTTCTGCGCTCGAAGGTGACGCCGCTGAAGTTCCATTAAAGAGCTTCTGGCACTAATAATCAGAAAAAAAATTCGATAACTGACACCAACACAGCTTGACTTACTCTCTTTACTATGTAACATCTCTAACTTCCCATCTCTGGGCTGAGAATTTTTACTGAATTCATAGAAGAACGTAAAGCTCAGTACCTGACTCAAACCCAAACCTCTTCATTAGCAGCCACATAGGCTAACCACAGCCAAAGACGCAGTGTTTAACCAGCCATACATTGGCGTCTACTTGGCGACTTCGTCCGCGTGAAAATTTATCTACACTTTTAACCCCTTCGATCTCTTTTAGATTTATATTTTCTCATGCCTTATATGTATATACGGTTGCTTAGATTGCTCGCGAGTATTTCCCTTAACTCTGGGATTACTCTCTTTACCGAAAATTAATTAAAAATGTTCAATGAACATGTGTTTTAAAATTTATATTTTCGGAGTAAATAATATCTCTTTTGTAAATAGATCTTAAAATGTGTCCTTTATATGCATCCTTTGAAATTATAATAATGACGTAACCAAATTTTAAATAAAATTCAAGGATAGATAAGTAAAGGCGCGTGTTACATGGATAGTCGGAATTATTTGAGTTACTTTGTATGAAAACGTAAAAGTTTTTATTTTTTAGTTAAAAAGTTTTTAGTTATGCACTTCGGCTCCTATAAGCTCCTATAATCCAACAGCCTGTATAATAAATGTCATAGTCTTCGGTGGAAAAAAAATTAGGTACAATACTAACACGTTTCGCGCTAAGACTCCTACGAATTGTACGAGTATTTATTCTTCCTCTATATCTATTGCTATTGCATTGGAGAGCATGTTATTCCATCGGTCCCGTCTGTATATTTAACTACTGATAGTTTTATATTAAGCCCGCGAACATAGGAGCAGCGTGGTGGGTCGAAGCTCCATATCTTATAAAATAACAATAATCTGGCCCTGTGTGACTGTTAAAATAGGACCGATAATGATGATAGTAACAAGAATGAGAGTTGAACTCGCGTACCGCCTCAGTGCCTGTAGACGTGATTTTTCTAACATTTCGTGCTGCCAATAATGACCTACGGATTCAAGACTTGGTCGCTAACTATGAGCGAGCTATGCTCGGAGTGTCTTTGTGTGATCGATTCGAAAATGATTAGATCAGCAGAATAACCAAACAAGTCGCGAAAATATTGTGGTATTGTTGTTATTTGTGAGTTGCATAGTCTATAGTTTATCCGCGTATTATAATGGGAACGGGAACTACGCGGGTGAAACATATGTAGCAGCATTTTTTTTAAAAAGCTAATAAAACTTACATGGTTCAACTTTATTTAACTTCTTGGTATCGCGACCACGTTTTATCCAATTCCATAAGAGAAAATGATGGTAATATGATTCTAAACGCAATCCAAACAAAGAAATGATCTAATTGTAACATTAGATCGAGGTAGAATTAGTCATACAGGTAACTTATCAATATAATGGTGAATGTTTGTGTGCAAGTACGTATACATATATTTGTATCTCAAGTCTAGATAGATATAGTCTAGATGCTCAAGTCGTTGCTAGGGAATGTGAGATTTGGATAAGGTTATAAAAGTGGATTTTATCAATAACATAAAATTTAAAATTTTGAAATATCCCTGAAATTCAGTGCTTTCATTTGAGACCCCACTCGAGTATATTTGCAGACATTCAGTTGTCCCCACTTTCAACCCCCACAACTTTTAAACGGCTGAACTGATTTTTATCAAATATGTCTAAGAAAACTCGCTCGTAAGTCAAGTAACGTCTGGTCAAGTAAGGCTTTGATACAAAAAAAACTAAATTGAAATCGTTACCTCCGTTCGGGAGCTATGCCACAAACAGACAGACCGACAGACACGTCAAACTTATAACAACCCTCTTTTTGCGTCGGGCTTAAAAAGAGCTATTAGTATAGGGTTTTATATTAATAACTTTAATTTTATTGTTTTAAAAATATAACACTAGGAAGATAGAGGAGGCTAAGGAGCAACATATAGGCTACTTTTTGCTCCGAAAAATACATGGTTCCCGCAGAATTTCACGCAAAGTCGCTAGCGACCGTTAGTAATAATTATTAGCCAGCAATATGGATACTTTTCATAGGTCAGGTTCAGACTGTAAAATTAATTTATGAGACAAACAAAATGTTATTTTAAGACACATCTTAAAATAACATTTTGTTTGTCTCATAAATTAATTTTACAGTTCAGTTACACGTGAACATTGATGTGGGTACTTATAATAAAGCGGATCTTTATCGATGCATTTGCTAACCATTGTGGGTGCTTCGTCGCGTCGGCAGGTCACATTATCGCTCTACGGTCATCTCTTAATCTTCAAAAACATAAACATACGTTCTACCGATCTATTTGTGTGTCTTTTTATGTAAGCTGAATATAACTTTGCAGATATAAACATGTTGTTCTACAAAATAGTAAGAATACTTTATCGGTAAAACACGTCTTTATTTTTCAAATTATTTTTGTACAAGTGTATAATACACCTAAAGTAAAATGCGGTACTTTTGTTGTAAAGCCCTGAGGTATCTATACTAATACTAGCTGACGCCCGCGCGCGTGAAACTCGATGTAAACTTTCAACTACCCCTATCCTACCCCTACCCTACCCCTACCCACGGACGATTCGAATAACAATTAGGGGTATAAAAATAGATGTTGGCCTATTCTCATAGATACCGGTTGAGCACAAAAAATTTCATCAAAATCGGTCAAGCCGTTTCGGAGGAGTATGGCAACGAAAACTGTGACACGAGAATTTTATATATTAGATTATTAAGTTGAAGAGTTTGTTTGTTTGATTGAACACGCTAATCTCAGGAACTACTGGTCCGATTTGAAAAATTCTTTCAGTGTTAGATAGCTCATTTATCGAGGAAGGTATTATTTTAGGGGACGAAAAGTAGCCTATTTAGTATTATTTAGTAGTATATTCTTAAAAAAATAATTTTAAACGTTTTGAGATAAGACAATATACTAGTGGCCATTTGTGTTAAGATCCACTTTTTTAACCTGCTACCCTGGTATGTAATTTCAAAATATCATCATTTAAAGACCTCACATTCCCTAGCAACGACCTTGGCAGCGGTACCATACAGCGGACCGAAATTAGGGCACGAGGTCAACCCGCACTTAACTGATTTTTTTATCAACTAATAAATAATTACAATTTTTTATGTATAAAACGCTTGTTGTTATCATTTTAACAAGAATTAAGTACGTAAATAAAAAAAATAAAACTTTGAACGCTCATCGAAACCACGCCAGCATTAAACCTAGAAGATAATATTAACATACCTAAACTTTACACGAAATTACTAAAGATACAAGTTTTCGCGAATTTTATAAACATTGTTTATCGATTTCGTACACCCAGTTATTTTCCCACATATAAGATATTCCGACATATATAGATAGGGAAATTGTGTGGCCAAGTGTGTGTACAACGGAGTTCATTAAGTAGTGAAAAGGACTGAGATGTAGTTAGCTTATATTAATTATTATTATCAACCTATATTCGGCTCACTGCTGAGCTCGAGTTTCCTCTCAGAATGAGAGGGGTTAGGCCTATAGTTCACCACGCTGGCCCAATGCGGATTGGCAGACTTCACACACTCAGATAATTAGGAAAGTTCTCAGGTATGCTGGTTTCCTCGCGATGTTTTTCCTTCACCATTTGAGACACGTGATATTTAATTTCTTAAAATGCACACAACTGAAAAGTTGGAGGTGCATGCCCCGGACCGGATTCGAACTCAAACCCTCTGAAATCAGAGGCAGAGGTCATATCCACTGGGCTCACGGCTTTTACGGGTTATATTAATTGCTATTTAATTTTTTTCAACCAAGTCACCTTTTGGAAGTGTACACGTGGCTTCTTCTATCTTTTTGAGACGAATATCTTAGCATTCCATGGATTCATGGTTGCGTGCGGGTGCCGGGTCCTTCGCGTGGTAGAGAGAAAAACTCCGAGCTGAGTCCTGAACTTGTGACTACAGGATGTAGGGTTAAGGAATTACTTGACGATCGATCAACACTCCCCGTTCTCTGCTCATGTCAAGGTCTTTAAGCAAGTTATAGAGAGATTTTGATTTAAGCAAGTTATAGGTTTCAAAACTAAACATAAAATTCCTTTTCGAAAACAGTCTTCGTCCTGATCTTTAAGAGTATATCAGTGAGCACTGCATTATAATCATCAAACTTCCGACCTCTGAGGTGCTTCTTTATCCGCGGAAAGATATAAAAATCTATAGCAGCGAGGTCCAGTGAATACGCTGGGTGCTCCATCAATTCAAAGCCATCTTCAATGGCAGCTTTGTCCAGGTCCGGCTGGTGGGAGGCTTCGGCCGTGGCTAGTTACCACCCTACCGGCAAAAGACGTACCGCCAAGCGATTTAGCGTTCCGGTACGATGCCGTGTAGAAACCGAAAGGGGTGTGGAAATCATCCTCCTCCTAACAAGTTAGCCCGCTTCCATCTTAGAGTGCATCATCACTTACCATCAGGTGAGATTGTAGTCAAGAGCTAACTTGTAGGTAAAGAATAATAAAAAAAAAGCTATCGCAACTTTGGACGTGTGTACAGGGGCGTTATCGTGGTAAAACAAAACGACTAGTCTTACACGCCGTTTCTCACGTATTTCATCACGCAGTTTTTAAATCATAGTGAAGCAAGGTTCCATCCTTGAATCGAGCCAAAAAGCGGTTAGGATCTTGTTGGAACAAATCGAAACAGCTTTGTGAAATTCTTAGTCCGTAAGCTTTCTAGGCACCCAGCGCGCAGAAGCTTTTTTCGCTAACACGTTCCGAAATTAAGCAAACAAATGACTATATTCAGAACAAAAAACAAAAGAGAGTCGAAAACTTTTTGCTTATTAGTATTACAGATATCTGAACTATGCAAGTATTCTTGACAAGAAAAAACGTGATAATTGCCCTTACGATCTTTGAAACTTGCCCTCGATTTGGTGACGTTGTTATGGTGACAATGGGACCATCTCAGGAATATACTCTTTCAAACAAAAAAGAATTATTCAAATCGGTGGCGGTCTTTGAGTAATCAGGTAACATACTGGTACATACAAAAAAATGAGAACCTCATCCTTTTTTGAAGTCGGTTAAAAATATAACTATATTGCATATTATAAGTTATAATAACACGAGGATTACTCACTACTTAATGAACACCCCTCGTATCAGATCACTCGAAAGGCAGGGTTACATATCTAATTGCGAGAGACATACTTACGAAAATGGCAACGAAATTATATTCTATCAAAATATAATAACAAGTTTCTTCTTACGACATGATTCATCATGACATGATGATATAAGTACATATCGATACTAGATCAAAGTAAGTACTCATCAAGATGTATCAAACGAGCCCAAACTAGATGGGGGTAAGTCAATGATTTTATACTATTAGATATTATTACAAGTTCTTAAAATAATGGTACACTTCAGCTCCATACATTTTTTTACAGGACATTTTTTTAATTAATAAAAGAAAAATAATTATTGCATTCAAAGCTTCTCGTACAAAACAAATCAAACATTATGTACAAAAATAGCATTATGGTACATTGATAATTTAATCCGTTATGTTTAACAAGAAAAATCTTCAAAATCTTAATTCCAGCAGCTATTGCATTGAAAAAACTAATTAATTAAAAAGATATAAAATTTTGAAAAATCCGAAAAAAATATGTAACTTGGTCCTAAGGATTTTTGGAAAACTATTCAAATTAAGTTTAGATAATTAGGTGGTGTGTATGCCATTTGCATTTTATTTATTAATTACGGGACACCCTGTATATCTCAAAATACAATTCCTGAACACAGAACATGGCTTTGTAGACAATATTTATGTATTATTATGCGCAAATAACTGTCGTTTTATACTATGCGACTAAATAAAATTAAGCCAAGTGGGTGACTTTGTCCGCTTCAGGTTCGAAGCGATAGTGCCATATCTAAAAGTATAATATCAGTGGGTTAAGTAGTTTTATTACGAACTAGCTATGGCTACTTGAAATAGTAGATTGAAATACAGCAATGCTGCGCTGTAACAAAATAATTATAAAATTTGTTCTTAATTTTACAAATGAATAATTGGTAGTAAAATTAACTACTAAAATATGTAATTGTGGTATAATTGATATGAGTTTATCCAAATACCTACACTTTAAATTTAGTTTTATTTTATCACGAGTGGAAAATACACTACGTACCTAATAATAAGCTCCCTCATTATCAACAATGAATAAAACTATTCTATATGAGTTGAGTATCCTATGACGCGGTTTGTTATTGTTGTAACACATTTTCAGATTAATTCACACATGATTTTACGAGGAAGTACCACGAACATCAACCGAATTCGGAGGGACACTGGATGTTTGTTTCAAAGTCCATCCGGCCTATATCCAACGACATTTTTTACTATAGACATGTTACGTGCTTACAAATGCACGTGATATTGTAGGGACGTAAACGATCCTAACATAAAATTTAAAATTTTGAAACCAAAAAAATCGTATCATTAGTTTTGAAATGAAATTATGTTTATTTGTAAAGAGTAAGTATGGATTACTTAGGCACTTTATTATAATCAAAATAATCTAAATCGAGAAATAGCGAGGAATATAAAAATATATGCATCTCACAAGAAGAGCATTAAAAATAAATTCTTACGATTTCCAGTACAAAAATAGGTTTTACTTCATTTATTATATTACACGTCAGCCGTTTGATAAAGAGTTAATTAGGTCAAGAGTAAATCTACAATTATTAAAGCACCTCTTGTGATTAAGTTATTTAGTATATATTTACCTATAGCATATAAATAGATAGGTATTAATCACTGATTATTACACACATAACTTAGGATTTGGAACAATTTTGTTAGTTTTTGACTAAATAGGTAATGGTATATGATAAAGACGTACTTTTATTTAATGACCAACCTCAAGCCCTCATTCGCACGAGAGTTTTTTTAACCGGACGTTAAAAAGCGTTCAAATATAATATGAAGTTAAATGAAGGTCTACTCGTATTTCCAGCGCCCAAAGTTGAAAATGCAACACTGCTGGAAAAAAAAATTTGTTTTTTTTTATTTGGTTTGGTTTTATAACAAAGTTTCCATAGCAACCTTCCGACTCCATCATCAGACCCTAAATACTATCTAAAAACTCGTCAAAACAAATCAAACAAGCCCAAATGCGATGAGATTATGTCATTTTATTATAGAATTCCTATCGCCACCTTCCAGCTCCATCATTAGATCAGCACCATTTCATCATAACACCGCAGAGTCTCGCGTTATATGCATGCGTGCAAAATGCCAGCATAATTTGAAATCGGGAATTGCTTAAAATTTAAAATTAAGTAAATGTAAGACAAAATATTAATTTGTACAAACGAAAAGGAGATTTAAACGTCTTACTAGACACGGGCATAAGTTAGTTATTTCTGCATATCGTCTCCAAAGAGTAAAAAAAAAATTTGTAGGTTTGGGTGTACTTAGTCGAGGTTCCTACACCATTGATGAGTTCCTTAATAATAAAGACGCTGGATCAGCTTCCACCTTCACACAGGAAGTAAAACTATAAGAAATTGTAATGTTGTCATCAATTGTATATTATAAAATTGTATGTTTTTTTTTAAAGAGCAACTGTTGAGTTTCTTGGCGGTTTCTTCTCAGCAGAATCTGCCTTCCGAACCGGTGGTAGAATCTTTACAAATAGTCAACTGACGTATCAAAAGTTCTTGTAAACTGAGCCTACTTGAAAAAATGAATTTTCAATTTTGAATTTAATTTGCAAGATTTGGTTAACACGGATAGGTGAAACTAAATAAAAGCTTGCAAAAAAAGTTCGATAATGTAGGAGTTCAAATTTTTTCTGTGTGCTCTGGTCAATGTACAAATATGTAGGTCTCAGTACAATCACGTCGGTCAGAGCCTAGCGCTCAGTTTAATTGGTCCCGTTTTGTAATTTAATTACCCTTTGGCCTAAGCCAGCGACAATTATGGACCGCTCCTGACCGCGGCCGCACATGTGCTACATCGTGTTCTCTTTTAATGTTAAAATGATTTTTCAATCCATATTTTTATTTTCATTATCAATTTTATTATTTTCTACCTAGACCTCTTTAATCCATACAGTAGTATCGCTGTAAAAATGGAGTAAATTCTTCCGTTTTCCCAATGTTTCCCTTCACTACTCTGCTCCTATTTATTGTAGCATGATGAAAGTATACTATAACCTACCCAGAAGTATAAAGAATAATTGTACCAAGTTTCGTTAAAATCCGTCGAGTAATTTTTATTAGACAGGCAGACGGACAAAAAAATTACTGATTGCATCTTTGGCATCCGTATCGGTCATTAATCACCTTCTGATAGTTATTTTGGAAATATATTTCATGTACAGAATTGACCTCTACAGATTTATTATAAGAATAGATGTTTTCAATTCTATGTCTGACCAATTAATGCATGCGACAGGTGACCCTTAGCTTACATTACCTTATCAGACGATAGACGTCCACTGCTGGACATAGGCCTCTTCCATGGACCTCCAAGCACAACGGTTTCGAGCCGCCAGCGTCCAGCGGCACGGCAGATTTTCAAAAATCTTTTACCATTAGAAAGCCAGTATTTGTGAGTGTCATAGGTTATATTTAGTCCCCGTATTCTCACGGGAACGGGAACTACGCGGGTAAAACCGCGAGGCGTCGGCTAGTTTTTATATTCACGAAGAAACGTGTACTGCGCGAGTGAAAAGTTGCGCACCCATTCGTAAAAAAAATCTATTTTACAAGTAATTTATATTATACACAATTTATTAGATAAAATATGTACACGTGCTGTGTGAAATGTGCAAATAACATTTGTCAAAAATCAAAAATCAAAAATCAAAAATCATTTATTTCAAGTAGGCTCAGTTTACAAGCACTTTTGACACGTCAGTTGACTATTTGTAAAGATTCTACCACCGGTTCGGAAGGCAGGTTCTGCTGAGAAGATACCGGCAAGAAACTCAACAGTTGCTCTTTTGAAAAAGTCATACAGTATTATAATTTACAATTAATAACAATTACTGTTTACATTTCTTATAGTTTTACTTTCTGTGTGAAGGTGGAAGCTGATCCAATGGCCTCCAAGCATCTTTATCATTAAGGAACTCATCAATGTTGTAGTACCCTCGACTAAGTAAATGTTTTTTAACACATTGCTTAAAGCTATGCATTGGCAGGTCCATCACAGTAAATGTTGTAAATTAATTATTGCTATTGTTATTAGTAGTTCAAATCGAACTTGCTTCATCATGAATATCGATATCCACTATTTTAATGGCCTAGGTATTTTAAACTCAAACTACAAAATATATTTAGATCTCTGTGGCGCAGTAGTATCCTAGGTTCGATCCCCGGCTGGGCCGATTGAAGTTTTCTTAATTGGTCCAGGTCTGGCTGGTTACCAAGCGATTTAGCGTTCCGGTACGAAGGCGTGTAGAAACCGAAAGGGGTGTGGATTTTCATCCTTCTCCTAACACATTAACCTGCATCCATTTTAGATTGCATCATCACTTGCCATGAGGTGAGATTGTATTCAAGGGATAACTTGTAAAGAATAAAAAAAGGTCAGTAAGGCCTAGCACTTTCGAAAAGTCAGATAATATCTGCAACTAATTATATCTCTATTAGTTTTCGACTCACGTGGACCTATTTAAGTGAGCTTTTTAAATGGTTCAAAGCTCGGTGGCTTTAATTCTCTTAAAGTGACTTTAGAGGGACAGAGCTTCAGGTGCCTGCACAACTTAATTTGAACTTATTGCGAAGTGACAGAAGCAGACATCCCTCGGTATTCGTAGTTACCGTTACAGTGAGAATATACGGATAAAATATAGCTTTTTGAATTTGTAAAATAATTTTCAATATCCATTCAATAGATCCAGTGATTACCCAGTATGTACAAACTTTCGAACTTTACCTCTTTAGAATATTGAATATAAGTAGGTACAGAGATACCAGTTGTACCTAAATTGTAATTTTATAGCTTAGCATCATCAAGGAATTTCCAGTTGAATGAAAAGGTTACGATGTTCATTATATTTATTGATCGACATATTGAATTTCCAGATAACAAGGGAACACCCTATGTAATTATTTAAAAAAACTAAAGTAAACTCTAATAGCAAATTAATATTTTTGAGTTATATTTTATAAACAGATAAATAGTTGACATTTATTGTCAAAACTCTTAAAATTAAAGAATTAAATGTGTTTTTATTATATTTTATCTCACAAAGTTAATTTTATTCATAAAATGTTGAACACTTTTCTGACATAAAAACTCTTTGCCAATATTTAGAAAAGTACCGTTCGTTATTAGACGGATGGTAAAGGTTTTATATTAATTATATTATTTTACATTATGACATTTTACTTTACATTACGGCACATGTGCGTAATGAGCTACATTACGATATTGAATTTGGTGAAATAAGCGATACTATACGAGCAAATGTGTTATAAACATAGTTACGAAATATCTCAACGATTTTGCATGTTCTCACCAACGGAAGATTAGTAGTATGAAGGTAGTTAAGTATATATTTATCTAGATCTATTGGTTTTATTTGTGATGATTAATGATATTTTATACTAGAGGGCACTGCGCATAAAAACTGAGGCGGACAAATGTGCGTAATTGTTTCATTTAATTTATATTTTATATTAATTAACAAAAGTTATTTATATAAATAGTACCTTAATATTGTCTACAATGTCGAGTTTTGTGTTCAGGAAGTGTAAAAACTATATACAGGGTGCTCGGGAGCATTTCCCATAAATTCAAGGTGTTGACGAGTCCACATATGCCCAACTGAATAACTAATATTTTTTAACTAAAAAATAATAACTTTTTATGTTTTCATACAAAGTAATTCAATTAATTCCGACTATACAATATAATAATAATATATAATATAATAATATTAACATACAGTAAATTCTCAAACATTTATTGACTATGACACAATCATTATTTTTATTTCTTTACTCCCCCTCCTCTTTAGATCCTGTATTTAACCGACTTCCAAAAAGAAGGAGGTCCTACGTTCGGCTGTATGTATGTTTTTTTATATACATCGCACAAACAGCTCTCTTCTGCAACACAATTTAAAATTGAGGAGGGCCGTTTTGTCGCAATGTCATAAGCTATGTCGACGTGAACTGGTAATGCGCTTTTTTTTTTTTATACAAAATAAGCTCGCGCTTGACCACGATCTCACCTGATGGTAAGTGTAGATGTGGCCTAAGGTGATACGCGCTTGCCTAGAAGATGCCTATTCACTCTCATCTTAAAGATGCCCAAGTTGTAAGAATTAGGAAATACTGACTTCGGGAGAGAGTTCCATACCCTAGCCATACGTATAAGAAACGAAGAAGCAAATCGCTTCGTACGAGTCCTGGGAATGTCAATGACGTAGGGATGGAAACCTACCCGGTGTCTTGCAGTGCGGTGGTAAAAAGGTGACGGTGGTACAAGCTCAAATAGCTCCTGTGCACACTCTCCGAAATATATTCTGTAAAAAACCGAGAGACTAGCAACCTTCCTACGATGACCAATCGCAATCGCTTTCTGAAATCGCAACTTTTTTTTTATTTTTTTTTATTCTTAATAAGTTAGCCCTTGACAATATCACCTGATCGTAAGTGATGATGCAATCTACGATGGAGGTGGGGTAACTTGTTAGGAGTAGGACGAAATCCACACTCCCTTCGGTTTCTTTGCGAAGTGCAACGTCAGTAACACAGTAGTGCGTGCGAGACGACCATGCGACCATTTGGCGCCGCCCCTGCAACGATAACCCCGGCACGTTGACCTCGCATTTGTGTTTACTAAGGCATCATATGCACAAATGATGCCAGTCGCCTTGCACTTGCACCTGTTTGAGTGATTTTTCCGTGTTCGCAGAAGCGAAGCACGATACTGAAATAGAAAAACGGCTGAATCCGCGTGCTTCTTGTATATGTGACACGTCATACATACGAGTACATAATGCATGATTAGTTACAAAGCCAGACTTAGTCATGAACCATGAGTAACAAAGTTTCAGGAACATGTAATGGAATTTTTAAACATGTGGGTATGTTAAAAATATCACTCAGTGAAAGTTAATAAACTTTATAAACAAATAAATGAACTAACTTTAAAAAATATTATCGTAAAAACAAAAAAACCCGACCGCTTTAGCATAATGAACTGAAAACAGAAAAACAAGTATCACCATAAGTAGGTATATAAAGTTCTGACCAAATTATTTATGTTGCCGCACCGCCAAGCGATTTAGCGTTCCGGTACGATGTCGTGTAGAAACTGAAAGGGTGTGGATTTTCATCCTACTCCTAACAAGTTAGACCGCTTCCATCTTAGATTGCATCATCACTTACCATCATGTGAGATTGTAGTCAAGGGCTAACTTGTAAAGAATAAACTGTCCCAGAAGTAAATACAGTTAGGTTAGAATCTACGAGTACCTATACCAACGGGTATATCTTGAATATTAAGGAGTACATAGGGTGTAATTATATATAATGTGACACATTTTTTAATGCGAGTAGGAATATACATTGTATATGTACAGGATCCATTCCTTCCACTGAGTCCCGTATATATTAGGTACATATAAACACAAAATTGTAACACTCATTTTGTAATAGTAGTAAATACAAAGATTATTCTTATCTCATCATCTTCATCAACATTATTATCATCAAATGTACGTCCACAGCTGGACATAGGATTCCTAGAGCTAATTCGATCACTTTTTCCAGCTCGATGACCTCTTCGTCGATCCTCAAAGTGCGTGCGATGTGTGTTGCCAGGTCTAATCGTCAGCGTTGGCAGCGGAATCTCTGCCGGAGATTCTTAACAGCCCTTGTCTCGCCGTTACCGTAACCGCTGCCAGAGCCATGAATAGCGGGGCTGCCGGGGACTAAAGCCTGTGTTTTGTTTTGTCGGTCCATGTACAAAGAATTGCCCGATACGCTAAGCATTCGGGTTGGTCAGCGCAGAGCCAGATTTCTCGTGAAAGTGTCGCTACTGCTCGACACCGGCCAGCGCTATTGGGTGTACCATTCTTCGTCGTCGTCAGAACCTCGTCAGTCCATCTGCAGTACACCACGAGCGGGTCAGGTTGGCAGTTGAGGAGACTGACTGGTACTAACCTCCTTCTTGCACCCCACTGGGAACTAGCCTACCCCTTACGCTTCAAACATACGCGCATGTAATTACGGGATTAGGTTTTGGTTATTGGTTTGATTTAACCCGTGGATTGAAAATATTTTTTTTTTTTAAATCAACCTGCGGTAGAATTTGCTGTCTCTAAACAAGACTTACAGGATCTCATTTAAAATAGATAACTTATATCTCGGTGTCATTTTAAAATAGATAACTAACCGTGATCAGTGGAAGCACAACTAATAGGTAACTACAATTAGTATTATCAAAAAACAACAAAATATGCTTTATTATAATAATAATTTGATACGTCTCACATTACATAGTATACGATAAAAGTTATATTTAAACAAAAGTTTTATTTTTATCCATCGCCGGTCGACGCGTTTTAACTGATATGCGATGCAACCCGAAATATTGTATGAGAGTACACTTTATTTAGGTATACGAAATACGATGATCGATACAATAGTCGTTTTTTTTTTTATTTTTTTTTATACTTTACAATTTAGCCCTTGACTGCAATCTCACCTGATGGTAAGTGACGATGCAATCTAAGTTGAAAGCGGGCTAACTTGTTAAGAGGAGGATGAAAATCCACACCCCTTTCGGTTTCTACACGACATCGTACCGGAACACTAAATCGCTTGGCGGTACGTCTTTGTCGGTAGGGTGGTAACTAGCCACGGCCGAAGCCTCCCACCAGCCAAAGTCGTGTAGCTAGGAAACTTTTCGGAATCTGGACTATCCCAGCCCAGGTCATAATCATTATCATTTATATCGTAGATAATATAAAGTAACATCATAATATTATTATGTTCTACCTACTGATCAGTTTGAACACGGTGCACCCGATGATGTATTAAATCAAGCCATGAATATTTAAATATGGTTCTTTCAGAAACGGCTTAAATTAATACGACACCGGCTTAGCATCGTCTTCAAACTGATCAGCAGGTAGAAATGATGTTATTTTTTGCTTTTTACTTTCGTGAGTACGTTTCTAGGTTTTGAAGTCGGTTGTATTTTTTTCATTATTTTTATATATTCCCGTTGCAAAAGGAATATAGATAAAATATAATCTACGTTACTCGCTGATATTATAGCTTTTCACGGATGAAACAATTTTTAAACGTATTGCCGTGAATGCGTAAAGTGTAATAGCTTGCTTTCTACGTGTAATTTTTTGCTTTCTACGTGACAAAATTTGTCGAGACAACATTCAACGCAAAGTTCGCCAAGTTTGGTTGGTTCATGGTGATTGTTGATATCATTGTTAGCAACTACTATAATTATTTTGGGTCCTACTAGATATACCCCTGCAGATTATATTTTGAAAGTTAGGTTCCAGTCCTAGGTTGAGCTGAGGAATACTAAGCTATACTCTTATAAGATTTTTTTTGTCAAAATTCTCACCTCGGAGCGAGGAAGTTTTTGGTATTATACCCCGTTCTGTACAACGTTACAACATCGGTCCCGTTATTTACCTTTAACATTACATAAAAGGAAAAAACCCGACGAAAGGAAGAAGGGAAAAACCTGGCTGAGTTTGTTGTGAGCTCTTCTCAAACTAAGGCGCGTTTGGAACCCTCGTAACTTTATTTTTGAAGTTTTCGACTAATTTATATCGCCTGAAGTTTTGAAAGTGCTTGTAAGCTAAACCTAATTGACACAAATGAATTTTGACTTTGATTTGATAGTGATCTTAAAATTTAACATTATTATTATTATTATCCTAAGTCCTTCAACTTGCGTTGAAGCAGCATGGGTTTTGTTTCACTTTCCATCTCCTATATACAGAAAGGCCTGGCTTATTGTGTGCCCTTAAAATGATGAAGACAAGACACTTATCAATAAAGTATACGGGAAGAAAGAGCCGATGGACGTTGGGGTCCCAAGGCGAATGGAATGGGACCCCACACCGGAAAGTGTAGTGTAGGTCAACCCTCCACTAGGTGGACCAAGGACATCATGCGGGTTGCAGGGAGCCGCTGGATGCTGACGCCTCCATATCGTTGTGCTTGGAAGTCCATGCAAGAGGCCTGTTCAGTTGTGGACATCCGTCGGCTGATAATGATAATGATGAATGAAATTTTAATAAAAATATTTTTCTTTTTTCAGTGACTTAAAGGAGAGCGTTTTCACGAAGTTGGACCTACTCGATTACTTCAGTTTGGCTGACAACTCTTTGACGGAAATGCCGAGACACGTGCTCAGACATATGCCGCACGTCAAGACCCTTGACTTCTGTAGGAACAAGATTACCAAACTGGCGGAGGAGGATTTCAAAGTGAGTATTTAGTATTATAGATAGTATAATTATTCTGTGACTGGTTCTGATGGTAGTTTTGCGCAAAGGATCAGCATGTTTGTGGCATTTTAAACAGAGGATAATCTTAGTACTAAATCCTAAGGATAAGATTTAGTACAGAGACACGGTTAATAAAATATGTCTAGAGTGCCATCTTTCTGGTTTTGGTAACTTCATCCATAATTGGACAGACCCTAACTTAACCCTTGGTTTCTCTAAAGAGGTCGTCGTTATCAACCCTTATTCGGCTCACTGCTCTCAGAATGAGAGGGGTTAGGCCAATAGTCCACCACGCTGGCCCAATGCGGATTGGCAGACTTCACACACGCAGAGAATTAAGAAAATTCTCTGGTATGCAGGTTTCCTCACGATGTTTTCCTTCACCGTTTGAGACACGTGATATTTAATTTCTTAAAGAAGCCACCAAATTGTAACCAGGAATCAGGATACAGATGTTATTTCTTATTGGGACCCGTAAGAGACCTGTAGATAGACGTGTTTGCATGAGAGCATACTCTTCTATACCACCACAGGATCTTGTGACATTTCTCTTTGCAAAGGATGGCCTATTAGTATGGATCTCTTATTCATAAGCTTGTCCTTACTACGCCTGCATATAACACTGACCTAAAGAGTGATTTCTCCAGTACTTATAATTATAATACAAAACTAGCGGACGCCAGGGATTTTTACTGAGTTTCACGAGGACAAAGTCGCACAAATTCTCGGAAACCTATATGTTGTGTGAAAAAGTAAACTATGTATTGCTTGCTATTGCTAACAACTTCCTCTATTTCCAAGTGAAAGTCCCTTTTAAATCGGTCCAGCTGACAGAAAGACAGACACTTAAATTTTATTTATATTACATGAATTGATATTGTTATTGGTGATGATATATTGATTACGTAATCGTATGCTGTTGCAGGATATTCAAGAACTGGAACACCTGGTGGTAGCAGACAATCAAATTTCAAAAATTGAAAAGCATGCGGTACCAAAAGGCTTAAAACACGTTCACTTAGGAATCAATAAGCTAAGCTCTTTAAATGGTGCCCTTCGTGATCTTGACGATTTAGAATGGATATTTATTAACACAAATCACTTAAAGTCCATTGAGAATGAATTACCTGTGGTAAGTATCTTTTCCTGAAACGTTTTATGTAATAAATAAAAATCAATAGCTCAACGGTAAAAGCGGTCGGAATGATCACCAAGGGGTGGTGGTTCGATTCCCGCCCCGTTGGACTATTGTCGTACCCACTCCTAATACAGTCATTCCTGTCTTGTTGGAGGGGAATGGGAATAATTAAACATATATAAAAGATACGTCAAATACATACATATAAAAAATTGATGCTTTGAAGTAGGCTATGTTATTTTAACTACTATCAGCGAACTAAAAAGCAAAAAATCTATTAATTATCTTTAAAATTTAGGTAATAAAATACTAATAGGTAACTCCATAGAAAAGATTTTCAGAGAAAGAACGGTTAGAGATTTCCCTCTTTTTTTAAGTTGCCGGCGTTCGCTTTATTTCATTAGTAGGTTTCATAGTTTCCAATTGCCTTGGAAATAAAATATTTGATATAGCCCGGGATCTGTGAAATAAATTTACAAGTGATTACTATCAAAATAAATTTTCTGTGAGTAGCTTTATCTTGATGACACGCTCAACTTGATTTTTATTTATTTTGGTAGCTAACTGGGTTACCAGGTAATAAAAAAGTCTGAGCGTCGGAGCGAGACAATGTATAAAAAATAGCTAGTTAGTAACCACTTCTAAAAACGTCGTTATTGATACAAGTTAGTATACAAGTTAGTATACAAGTTAGTATACAAGTTAGTATACAAGTTAGTATACAAGTTAGGGTAGTTTACTAAAAGTTGTAAACAGATATTTTTTTACTGTTGCTTAATCAATAATGTTATATTAAAATAATTCTCCCTCATTTATTTATTTGTCCTGTTTTTTTTTTAATTTTATTAATACAAAATATAATACAAAACAATATTTAAAATGTATATGAATGATCATTATTATCAGCCTATTTTAATGGCACACTACAGTGCCACTGCCAACCCTCCATTATTATAAGATAGAGGATATGGAGCTTAGACCCACCACACTCCTTGCAACTGCGGGTTAAAAGATTGAATACAGTTGTAATAATACAAATATATTTTAATTTCCAGAGAGCCAAAAAGATCACGCTCATACACGCTGCAAACAACGAGCTACAAAGTTTACCTAAAGATTTGAGGCAAATGCCGTCTTTAGAGGCCATGTTTTTCTACGACAACCATATCAAATCACTGGATGGAGCATTGCAAAAATCTAAGAGGCTTACAAGGATAGGATTATCGTATAACAAAATTGAAAGAGTAAGTCTTCTCTTTGTAGGTTTCTACAAGCAAATAAATAATAGCCATTTATAATATGAAGTGGATATTGACATATAATTTACTATGTTTAATTGCAATTTATTTTGCAGTTAGCCGAAGATGAGTTTGCTGAGACAGAGATATTGTCTGAACTGGATATGGCGTATAACCAACTCCGATCTTTAAATGGTTCTCTAACAAGTTTAAAATCTTTACGCTATTTAAATTTAACTCACAATTTCCTTACTGAATTCTCTTTACAAGAAATCAAAGGACTTAAGAGATTGTCTGTGATAGATCTCTCACACAACAAAATAAGCAGCATAACAGGCAATATGGTAAACTTATTTTTTTTTTATATTAAGACGTTTGCTGCGGCACTAATATTTCTGTACTTTACTCTGGTGCAGTACGAGGTCCCATCGACCTCGTAACTCTTGAAGACGCTAGACGTACGAGGTCCTTGTCCTTGTCCTTGTCCTCGTACCGCAGCGAACGTGTTAAGGAACTGAATGGTTATAAATATAAATAAAGCACTAACACAAATATTATTTTTCTCTTGACATGTTTTATTTATTACAGAATTTAGTAGACGTTGAAACACGAGTTTTGGAATTACGATTGGACCACAATTTCATACTGAATTTGGGCGGAGCCTTGATGGGACTCCGTGGACTCTTGACGCTGAATCTGAGCAATAATCAGTTGCAACAAATATCACCCGATGACCTTATCGGCTTAGAGGACTTACGATTACTCGATGTATCTCACAACCAAATCACAACTTTGGAGGAAACTTCTAAGGTTTGTTTTGTAAAGGTGTTTGTCGCTAAAATGATGCTTGCGAGCATTTGCGAAATATATTAATTATCTAACATAGAAGCTCTTGCGTGTATATACTTGATTTTTATTGCAATAAGTTGTTAATTGCTTCCAGACCTTTTTGCCATCACTTGAGGAACTTATCGCTCACCATAATAACATCACTATGTTGGACAAAGACTTCCATGGCCTGCCTTCGCTGTGCAAGGCCGATCTGTCATATAATAAGATTCAATCAGTGAATTATGAAGTTGTTTCAAAATCAAGATGTACGATCAATGGAGTGCCGAGTATATTGAAGATTTATCTTCAAGGTTGGTTTAACTCACACTAAATGCTACATTATTTTTAATGTTATTTTTATCTTTTATTAGTACTTTGTTTATTTTTGTTGATGCTTTATTTTGTTAGATGTGTTGTTACATTGCGAACGTGCCTAAATTGTTATATTATTTAAATTTGCTATTGCGAATTTTTGTTATATTTTTTATTACAATTTATTGACGAATAGTAATAACAATACTTACTTAACTACGCATAATTATTTTGAAATTTAGCTAACTATTAGCAATCGAAGTAGGTATTTATTAGTTGTTTATTGAACCTATAGATAGTAATAAGGTTATTTACTAATTAACTGCAAGTTATTATTTGTTTATTACTTACCAGTGACGGTATTTCAGATAATCCCGTGTTATGCGACGAGCGCTTATACGAGCTAATGACGATACTAGGAAGTCTGAACGCGCGAGTCAGTGGGGTCTCCACTTGTGTCACTACGCAGACTTCGGCGCCAGTGCTCATGAGGGCGCTCAATGACATAGATCCCGATACACCAGTTCTCGTCGTCACACAGCTGGGCACCGGAGTCCAAGTCGTGGAAGGACGAGAAACGATACCGTCTCAGCTTGCGTACCAACGCGTCGGCGCGTTGATCGGGCACGTCATGCCGGAGCGCGACGGCGGTCTGGTCCTGGTCGATCCCCCGGTCACGTTGCCCCCAGAAAACACTAACGTGGTGGTCAAATGGCCCGATGAAAGGAGAGATAATTCTCACCCTCTCGCCGACCATCTGCGCCTACGCGATCTGAATACGTCCCCGCAGTGAAAGTGTCTACAACTGGCGCCGCAAGCCGACGTCTAAAAACTCAGTGCTTCGCCTTAGATAATATGCTTTGCCTTTGACTTAAACTGGGCAAGCCTTCTAATTCGTTGGGGTGCAAGGAATTCCCATTTTGAGCCTAAGCGATGTATATAGGAGTCATAATTCAATGCAACCTTAAACAATTTGGAAATCTTTAAAAGCGACAAGCGATGCACATAATATCTACGTTTATATCTACCTAGAATATAGTATCTGAATGTGTAGATAAATGATTTATGCAGATGTATGTTTGAGTGATTGTGTGTCCGACGTATTTGTAGTCAATAAATACGATTACTTATGTTGTGTATTAGACTAATTGTACCTAATAAATGAAGTCTCAAAGTCTCAAAGTTTTACTAACATGTAGAAATGTTTCACTCTCTTGGACAATTCTAACATCGTTGCAATTTCAAAGAAACATTGTAAGAACTCATATGTTGTACCTATATAAAATAATTTATAATATAATGTAATATTATTAATTATACATTATAGATGTTAGTGTAATTTATATTGGCAATTAACAATATGTGGGAGAAAATCATTCTAGAGACCGGAGACAGTAAGAATGATTTTAGCTTCGGGTAATCTTAGTAGGTAATTTAAATACAGATGTTGTTAATATTAGTATTGAAATATTTTATCGTTTTGGTGGACACACTTTTAAAGAATTATTTTATTTCAAAAAAGTAGTTTTAGGGAGAATTTGGATATTACCGAGCGTCTAAGGATTTCAATAATAAATTTTAATAAAAATTGATTTATAGAAATCAAAAATGCTGTAAGTAGCACAAAATATTATAAGTACGTCTATATGATTTTTCACGGCAAGAAAATGGTATAGGTACTCTTAAGTACAAGATAGAACGTAATTCAGAATGGTTTCCTGCTGACTGAAGGTAATATTAATATTATAATACCATATATTCAGCAGTGGCGTAACTACAAGTTGGTTAGCTGGCAAAAATCTATGGGCCTATGGCTCGAAAAGGCCTGCGAATAAGTGAAGTAAAGTTACATTCAAGTAATACAAAAAAAAACATTGTAACTTGTAACGGTTCATTCATCAACTGTAGGCCCAACAATTTATTAAAAATGGTCCGTCTTTTTTTGATATAGCTTGCTGCCTTGGTATATGGATTTTGTAAATCATGTTATATAATAATAGCCGTGCCACGCGGTTTCGCTTGCGTAAAATCATCGCAAATAACTTCAATTCATTAAAAAAGTATTTTAGGTTTGGACAAACAGTATAATATTTATACTAACTTTATAAAGTTTGTTTATTTTTTAACAGTTTAGTTAAAGTCAGAACTAGTTAAAGTTGAAAAATATTCTATACTTATTTCTTTCAGCGTCAAATAGCCCAAATAAGGCTATATACGCGATCTTTTTGCGCAAATGAAACCGACAAGTTTACTCGTGGACCTCGCAAGTTTAACACGTTTACGTCCCCATTAAAATTATATTATGACCCCATACATCCAAACAGGTTATAAGATAATTATATTATATTTATACAAACTTTATCAGAATAACTACTTTACATAATACAGTTTTCCATTTTCCTTGAGATTTCCGTGAGCCCACTGTGGACTCGTGGACTTATGACTTAAAATTCACATGAACCCATTTTGGGCTCATAGACATGTGATGAGAAACTAGCGTGAGACCATGTTAGGCTCACTGGACTATGAACGTGTTAACTGGCAGGGGACGTTTACTGGTCTTAGTGTCTGTCATAGCCAGACTATCCTCATTTTATGAAGACTGAAGTTTATTAGCCCATGCTCTTACCATAGGTAAGAATGGTAGGCAATAATAGGACTTGGATCGTGGTGGCTTTGGAAGGCAGTAGATTCAAGGGTCACTCAACCGTATAAGTTTAAATTTCGCGACAATCTTTCGAAAACAGCAATAATATTTTGTAGAGAACATTAAGGGTCTAGCAAAGCATTGCCACGTAGCTAACGGTCTGGTGACTGGTGAAATGATTCCTCAATAAATTCTGGAGAACATATCAAGAAATTACGTTTTACACTTGGACAATTAAGGGTCTGCCTTGAAGCCTATTATTACATTTCAAACCCACACCTCAAACTCCTTAATGTTTTTAAACTATGATAGGAGCATGGGCTGATGAACTTTGAGCCCTCCTAAAATGAGTTAGGTCTAGCCCTCGCAGGATCTCGTTCTATACCATTACATTTGGCCATCATTATGCCATCGGAAGGCAAAGCTTATTCCCTATAACCATATCATCAGTGTGCCTAGTGGGAGTTTTTAATATTTTCATACTGTTACTATCGCGTTGACGTAAACGCGAATTTATATGGAATTGAAACAGTTGTGCAGTAGTGCCACTAGATGGCGCTGTTTCAATTCCTTAGAAATTCGCGTTTGCCTCAACGCGTTAGTAACAGTATCAAACTGCAACTATGCCCTCAGTACTGTACTATCCAAGTCTCCTTATAGATTTATATTTTACATTTTTTCCTATAAATTAAAAGGTAAAAGCCAACTCAAAACGTCATGTTCACTGTATTGCGACTATTTAATAGTATATCACGTCATGTTATGTATTGCGACTAAATAACGATTGTAGTTGTGGTTTGTAATAAATAATATATGAAAGAGATCATTGTTAATTTTTTTTATACATCGATTCCTTCCATTTATATTCTACTAGCTGACGCCGCGCGATTTAACCCGCGTGGTTCCCATTACTGTAAATAAATAAATAAATAAATAAATAAATGATTTATTGAGCAAAAAACATTTTTTATACAGAATAGGTTGAAACGACAGTTGCGCTAAAATCTATAACTGTTGGAATACGGGGATAATATATAGTCTATAGCATTCCTCGATAAATGGGCTATCTAACACTGAAAGAGTTTTTCAAATCGGACTAGTAGTTCCTGAGATTAGCGCGTTCAACCAAACAAACAAACTCTTCAGCTTTATAATATTAGTATAGATTCCAGTTATTATAAAAGTACTGTATGTATTGTACGAGTACCTTGTGTAACAATTCCGCTTTCCTATCCTATCCAAAAAGAGAACTAGCTTGTGGGATTGTATGGGATAATATCTGTACTGAACTAAGTTTAAAAACTCTTTTAACACTAGTAATCCACGTTATTTGTGAGTGGGAACTACATCTTACTTTTCTCATGAGAACGAGAACTACGCTGGTGAAACCGCGAGGCATCTTTTAAAATATTATAAAGAGGTTAAGTTTGTGGTATTGTAGAAGTAAAGTAATCTCTGAAACTACGACAGCGATTTTGAATATTCTCCTACAACTAGAATGCCACGTTGTCTGTGAGTGCCATATACTATATGTTATCCTCATATTTGACGGCCGCGTGGCGCAGCAGGGCGCAAAAAATATTTCACTGCTAGAAAGCCACGTTATTTGTTAGTGGCATAGGCTATTTTTCATTTTCGTATTTTCACGGAAACGGGAACTACTTGAATGAAACTGTGATGCGTTGGCTAGTGATGAATAAATCACCCCTATTTTCCCAGCCTTAGAGTAAAAACTTTTTTTCAAACTAATATAGGACCAATTTTGAAGTCCTATGTAATAAAATAATAGTTATCAAAATCGGACTACATTAAAAAAAGTTATGCGTGGTTTTAATTTACAATTAATGGATATATACACAATCATTCCGTTTTCCTACTCTTAGAATAGGATTTTTTTTTTCAAATTCATATGGAACAAAATTCAAAATATACCCTTTCTAATTAAAAAAAAAATATTAAAATCGGACTACTCAGTAAAAAGTTACACGTGTTCATATATAAAATATATATACACGTCGAATTGTTAACCTTCTCTCCGTTTTCGTCGGTTGAAAAATGACCCGAACTGGAAACCAAACCCATGATGTGTTGAGATCCACAACACTACCACATCCAACATCTGCGCCAGAGAGGCCGTAAAATATACATTTTAAATACAAAAGATTAAAATTGTTGGTAATTTCTATTAGCGTTACATATGTAGGTAACTGATGCCCGTGTCCTCATTCGCGATGAATTAGTGATTTCCCTTGGAAGTAAAAGATTTTAGGAGGCCAAAGCTTTAGTTTTGGAACTTCTAAAACTCATTTACACAAAGATACGAACATTGGAGACGTAATGTTTAAAAAAAAAGAGTGAAATGCGGGTAGTTTTTAAAGTTTCGCGTCGACGTACGTTTGCTGAAGATCAAAACAATCGCTTTGAAACAAAAATGAGGTAAGTGGCATTGATGAACAATTATTTATTGTTATCTTTAAATTATTCACAATATTAAGTAAATATGAATTCAGTAGTGGTTATAGCCACAGTAGGCCTAACTACATTAAAAAAGGATGGTAATTAGTTCGAAGCCCACGTTGGGCTTTTTAACCGATTAAAAATATATAATAATATGTTGACTAATAATTCGGCCCGAATGTCTATAATACATATAATCGAGGAGTTGGCTTATAACAAATCACTACATATTATAAAACAAAGTGGCTTTCTCGGTCCATATATCCCTATGTATACTTAAATCTTTATAACTACGCAACGGATTTTGATGTGGTTTTTTTAATAGATAGAATGATTAAAATTCATGGTTTATATGTATGATAACATCCATTAAATAGTGGAGAAATACTGTTATTTATGAGGTTTCTAATGTGATATCATACCTGTGTCATGATTAAATTTTTTCCGCTTACATTTTGTCAAACACTCCTTCGTTTGGTTTAGGGTCTACGTGACGTCATGAAACGATAAGATATAGATCATTATGGCCGTATACGCTATATAAACGCTCTCATTGTCAAAAAAATATTAATAAATTAAAATTTTAATGTAATCACCTCACAAATAGCATGTTAGTTTTTTTCAATCTATTAGAACGATAATGAACATTTTAACACCATTTAAAAAAAAGTGTCAACTAGCCTATTTGAAGAGAACGAAATAGTGGTCATATAAATATAAAAGGTAAAAAATACTTGAAATGAGTATTATGTGCTTTATTGTTTAATGCAACAGTTTATTTTATTTTATTTAATATTAAATATATTAGTGATTTGCCTAAAGTATATTAGAAAGAAGTAAGATTTGATTGTTTGTTTGTATCTTACGACTTAACCAAACTACTAGACCAATTTTTAAAATTTATTTTACCATTAGAAGGCCGACCGACCGACTTCACTGAGCAACGTAGGCTATATTTTATATAGGCTATATTAACTACGTGGGTGAAACCGCGAGACGTCTGCTAGTTCTATCATAAATAATACTAAAGTTTTAAAAAAGTTGTTGTCATTTCAGAATTTACTTTTAATTCAAATCAGTTACATCGCTTTTGTCTAAGGTAGTCCTATCTATTGGTATAAAAACCGCGGAGCGTCCGCGCTCGGCCTATTCTGCTGCGAAAAACGCGAGGGTAAGTTTCTCTCATTTCATATACCATACTGTTCTATTCTCCGCCATTTTGTCTTCAAATTAGTCTCCACTAAACACGTGTTTGAATTTTTGACCGTTTCAATTGCTATGCCTAGGTTTTACTGGTTTTTACATTACTTTTGTAGTTTGTTAAAGTACTTTTTCTTTCTTTTCGTTAATTTTTAACATGCTGTCGAAAATATTTTAAAATCATGTTGTTTGTGCCCACGTGTCTTAATTGAGTTTCTAGTAGATTTTTAAACATATTTAGCTGGTTTTTATTTAATATCAAATTCAGTTAACTTGGTTAAACCATGTATTAATCGTCAATATTGTATTAAATTATTTTTTATGGCGTTTATGGCGATCCTCTTTAGTTTAATTATTGGTATATTTTATAAAGTAGATTCCTACGTATTAAAATTATTTTATCGTTCTATCTCTTAAGAACGCAGGCTTATAAGTTCTTTTTGGGTTTTTCTGCGTGGTATATTAATCATTTGAACTCCGTAGGTTGCGACTGGCGGCACATTGGCGGCATCGTTTTTGCTAACGTAGATTAGTAAAAACTTGAAGAACAAGCCGCTCTCAGCGCAATTTGCTGTTGGACGCGGGGGGTAAGTTTCTCTCAACATTTCAACTACTGTTAACCTCTCCGCCATTTTGTCTTAGCCTCCACTAGCCACGTGTTTTTTAGTTTTTACTATTTTATTTGTTTTATATTTTCATTTCATTTAATGCTTTAATTACTACTAGTCTTCGTACATTTTAAACATTTTTTCAACAACATTTCAACTACTATTTACCTCTCCGCCATTTTGTCTTAGCCTCCACTAGCCACGTGTTTATTAGTTTTTACTATTTTATTTGTTTTATATTTTCATTTCATTTAATGCTTTAATTACTACTAGTCTTCGTACATTTTTAACATTTTTCAACAACATTTCAACTACTGTTTACCTCTCCGCCATTTTGTCTTAGCCTCCACTAGCCACGTGTTTTGTAGTTTTTACTATTTTATTTGTTTTATATTTTCATTTCATTTAATGCTTTAATTACTACTAGTCTTCGTACATTTCAAACATTTTTTCAACAACATTTCAACTACTATTTACCTCTCCGCCATTTTGTCTTAGCCTCCACTAGCCACGTGTTTTTTTAGTTTTTACTATTTTTTTTAATTTTTATAATTTCATTTCATATAATGCTTTAATTGTATGTTATCAACCCATTTTCGGCTCACTGCTGAGCTCGAGTCTCCTATCAGAATGCGAGGGGTTAGGCCAACAGTCCACCACGCTGGCCCAATGCGGATTGGCAGACTTCACACACGCAGAGAATTAAGAAAATTCTCTGGTATGCAGGTTTCCTCACGATGTTTTCCTTCACCGTTTGAGACACGTGATATTTAATTTCTTAAAATGCACACAACTGAAAAGTTGGAGGTGCATGCCCCGGACCGGATTCGAACCTACATCCTCCGGAATCGGAGGCAGAGGTCATATTCACTGGGCTATCACGGCATATGATTTAATTAGTACTAGTTAATTACTACTTGTTTTCGTACATTTTTAACGTTTTTTTTTTTCAAATTTATTGTTCGCGTTTACACATGAATCATTCCACTATTTTGTAAGGTGCGTGTGCCACGTTTTCTTTTTAATTTTCAGTAGAAGTTAGGAATTGTATTGAATTTTTTATGTAATATAAAATTCAGTTAACTCGGTTAAAATATATATTTTCAAAAGGCCATATATTTAATAGATTTTATTTATTTCATTTTACAAAATCAAAAACACTATTTTAAATCACCTTAGTTAATTTTTAGTAGTTAAAAATGGATAATGTTATAAATGGACGCTGTTAATTTTTGTTTTGTTAATTTTTAGTAGATGCGTATTTGAAATTTAATATGTCGTTTTTTCTTTTACTTGTAATGCTCCATTAGATTTTTATTATTTGCATTTTTACACAAATGATATGTATTCTTACTTGTGTAAATACTACGTGTAATACTAAATACTACGCGTAATGTAACACAAGTAAGTGATAAGTATACTTACTTGCGTAAGTAATAAGTATAATTATTTAGATACCTGGGTACGCGCATCATTTCATACTGGCTTCACGATATAATTTTGAATTTCAACCTATTGAGGCATCATTTGTTTTGTTTCTCGGATTTTTCACTAAGTACTTTTAACGTTGGTTTTGTTACATTTTTTAATTTATAATTATTTTTTTCTATTATAGCGAATCATGGCCCCCGCGTCCCGTGAAAACTGCTGCACTGCACTTCACTGTAAAGTAAGTTTTTTTTGTTAATTAATTAATTATTCCGTCTTAATGTTTTCTCATTTATAATAATAAATATTGTTATAAAGGACGCTGTTTATGGTTTGGTCTTTCCCTATTCATCACAATATTTTTCTTATTTTTCGATTTTAATGAGTCCTCTAATAATAATAATAATAATCATAAATCGCCTAGTATCCCCGTATACGGAACACACCCACAAAACACCGTCACTATTTTCTATAGATTTTATAAATTTTATATGGACTCGCCGCACACTGCCGGTGACGCCAGTGGCCGCCACACACTACGAAACGCCGCTTCTAGCTGTAGGTAGCGGCGTTTGTGACTGTAGCGACATTGAGCTTTACGTCTTTGCCGGTAAGACGGCAAGAAGTTTGACGGCCTCCGTGGCGCAGTGGTATAGTAGTTATCAACCCATATTCGGCTCACTGCTGAGCTCGAGTCTCCTCTCAGAATGAGAAGGCTTAGGCCAATAGTCCACCACGCTGGCCCAATGCGGATTAGCAGACTTCACACACGCAGAGAATTAAGAAAATTTTCTAGTATGCTGGTTTCCTCACGATGTTTTCCTTTGCGCGGTGGATTTACAAGGAGGTCCTGGGTTCGATCCCCGGCTGGGCTGATTGAGCTTTTCTTAATTGGTCCAGGTCTGGCTGGTGGTTTCGGTCGTGGCTACTTACCACAATACCGCCAAGCGATTTAGCGATATAATGTGTATATAATATATAGTGTAGAAACCGAAAGCAGGGGTGTGGATTTTCATCCTCCTCCTAACAAGTTAGCTCGCTTCCATCTTAGATTGCATCATCACTTATCATCAGGTGAGATTGTAGTCAAGGGCTAACTTCTTTACAGAATAATAAAAAAAAAGATGCCACAAACGCTGCCTTACACACAATGGTATTGTTGCAGATCGCCACACACGATGTCTTTTTCATCTCATGCCGCCCTCGCCGTCAGCGTAGCGTTCGCCACGCCGATCGGCGACAGCCGCGCTATCAGCCGCCCTGGCCCCGCTCCCCGCGAGCGGCGTACAGAGGGCTCGCTGGAGATAAAGGTAAGTGTTCATGAATGCCACTTTATTGCTTGTGAGTGCCATATCTGCCTCAGAACAGCAAAATTACTATATGTACTATTCAAATAATGAATCGTTTGTCGCTTTTAGGGTTCCGTAGTCGTACATATAGTAGTAGTATGTAAGGATACCATAGTAAGGTAATCCTTACAGTTAGGGATGAAACGATACCATTGAGGTATCGATACTTTTACTCGATACTGTATTGGTCGTGAAGTATCGATACTTACTCAGTATCAATTGAAAAGTATCGATACTTACTCGTATCGAATCGTTTTTGGAAGTTTTTTGAGAAAAAACCGTAACATGTATAAGTATTCTTTATTGTTTTACATTTATGAAAAAAAGTCTGACTTCGTAGTGCTACCTAAAAATATTAACTTTTCCAAATGTTTCCCAGTTAGGCGATTTCTGGAAGCAGTGACTGTTGCGCCAGCTTTGGAAAACAACCTTTCGCAAGGTACAGAAGTACCTACTACGTTCAAATATATGCGTGCTTGTTTGTATAACGCCGGGAATACGGGCTTTAAATCCTCCCATTCCTCTAATGGGTTGGCTTTTAAAGCGCAGACTGGATTAGCCAAATAAATTGACACTTCATCGGCTTTTGAGGAAGCACGCCTCCGCTTCTGGCCAACTGCAAGTTGTTTGTGATGTGACCAAAAATCAAAATCTTCGTTGGCGGTTTCATCTTCAGACCCACTGGTTGAAATTGACGTATCTTCTTTAATAATGTTTTTTAATTTTTGTATTGCCCTGCCACATGCATTTGCGTCTTGAAAATGGAGGTTTTTGAACCGTGGATCTAAAATTGTTGCCAACGCTGCAAGTGTGTTAAATTCAATTAAACCAAATCTTTTTTTACATTCAGCTAGTAGTTTTGTTTGCAATTGAGTGACACATTCCATTGACGATGAAAATTTCGTTAGTTGCGTTGTGAGACAATTAATCATTGGTATGACTTTGGATAATGTAACATAATTCTGGCCTGACGATTCTCGGGTAACAAATTCGAAAGGTTGTAACAATGGTATCAACTGTTTTAATATTTCGATTTCCTGTCCAGAACCCAATTCAGGACTGTCTGTAGCATCGAGTAGTAGTTGTGCAGCAATTTTGGACATATCTAAAAATCTATCAACCATATAATATAGTGAATTCCAGCGCGTCTTAACGTCAAGAATAAATTTTTTGGTACTTCCCTCAGGAACTCCACTATCAATCTGAATTTTTCTTAGTTTGTCTGATTGTATAACACTGTTTTTAACCCATTTAACAATATCTCTAACTTTGTTGATTAAACTAGTAATTACAGTTGACGTATTTTTTAATGATGAATCTACTATCAAATTAATTGTATGTGCAAAGCACGGCAAATGTTTTGCATCACCAAGAGTTTTTTTGATCGCGGCAACCATATTAGCGCCGTTGTCTGTAACTGCGCAAGTTACTTTAGACAGTGGTATATCCCAACCCTTAAGAATTTCGCCAAATACTTCAGATATGTACTCTGCTGTATGGTTTGATTGGAGTTCTCTAGTAGCAATATTCGAACTGGTAAGGGCTGTTTTCTCTAAAAAATGTACTGTAACGCCCAAAAAACTCTTTTCATTCATGGTTTCTGTCCATATATCAAGAGTCACACATAGCTCAGTTGCATTAGATATTCTTAAAGTATACTCCATCTTCACAATGTCGTATTTGTCACAGAGCAACTTTTTAAAGTGTGTCGACGAAGGTACTTTGTAATAAGGGGCCAATTCCTTCATTAATTTCAAAAAGCCTTCTCCTTCCACAACATTGAACGGTCGCATATCCTTGCATATAAAATACAAAATGCACATATTTATGTTATTATATTTCATGCCACCCTCTGAAACAGAGCAAATTTCGTACATGTAATTAAAATTAACCAACCAGATTTTATCTATTTTTTTTATGGCTACTTACTTTTTTGTGAAGTGACATTTTCAAACATACATTTTAATGTATTATCACCACGCATTTGCATTAGATGCAGATCCGAGTCAGACTCAGACTGTGTATTAGACTTTGTAGATGTCAATGTCGAGACTCCAGGCAAAACAGGAACTATTTCTTTACTTTGACTTCTTACTTCTGCAAAATGATCAGTTTCCTTTTTCTTTCTCCTGAAAATAATTAAATAGTCATAACATCAGTGCTACTATTTACTATTACTATTTACTTCGGTATCACAAGGCAGAAAAAAAACTTTAAAGGTAAATTCCATTATTTATACGTTATCGATACCAGCGAATACTTTCAGTATGCTGAAGTGAATCGATATCGGTAAAGTAACGTATCACAACACTACTCACAATTGACAACAAAACAGGTACTTCATTTAATGTAGATAAATATAAATATCGTATGTACTTACACTGAAATCTTGTCGTTATTATTAACAGGTGCAGTATAATCAGGGTGGCTTTTTAAATGCTTATGCAAATTAGAAGTATTGCCACAGAACCGCACGGTTTTAAAGCATTTCTTACAGCTCGCGGTTTTCTCGTCGGTTTTTGTGAAATACTGCCACACACTAGATTTCGGTGGCCCCATTTTCAAACACTTAAAACCTTGCTTGAAATGCTTTGAACACAAAACAAACACCGATTACTGTTAAAGGCTAGGATTAACTTGTGGAGAGGAACACAAAACGAATTAAAAGTTAAAACAATGTCAATCAATGGCGACTGGCGAAGTGGCGATGCCGCGACGGAGAGTTGCCAACCTCAAAAAACTAAAAAACATCAACTCATCATTAAAAAAAACAGTAGAAAGCAGTAGTTAAAGTATAAAAGGCATATCATTTATTTTAATCAATAAACAATATTCTAATTATTTATTAATAATTATTGATTTATTTATTTATAATAATTGATTTATTAATAATCACAACAAAAACAAAAAAAATAAAGTAAAATAAGTTTTCAGTTTCATTTTCAATTGCCTCATCCTCAGACTTCAGTATTGTCATACTCGATTTTTCTTTAATTATACATTTTTTTTGAATCCCGACAAGAGAAGATACATCCATATAGTGTCATTGTTGCGTTTTATTACGTAGTAGTTATCAAAAAATGTTTGCATAGTAGTGTAATAGGTGGTGCTGAACGCTAGTTGAAAAACAGTAAAAAATAGAAATGAAACAGAAAACATGGACATCAATGTAAAAACAGCAAATCTACTGTTAAAACAGTAGAGTATAATAAAATAAAGAGTTGAGGCTTTGTTTGTTTTTATCGGGCATAGACAAACAAGCTTGCCAACTACACAAACAAAACAAAGGCTAGGATGCGTTCAAAAACTTCAATTTAAGATATGCAATTTTCAATTATGTTAAAAGAAAATAGTGTGATTGCTATAAGTACTGATATGAGTACTTTTAACCGATACCTACTCGATTCTTAATTTCAAAGTATCGATACTAAAAGTACTTGGTATCGGAGCAAAAGTATCGAGTACGTACTTGTATTTACTCGTATCGTTTCATGCCTACTTACAGTTTCGTCACGTTCGTCTGTCTGTCCGCAGCGAAGCTCAAAGACTAAGTACTAGAAAGCTGAAATTTAGTATGACTATGTTCAATAAAATTGTCAACAAAGACGTAAAATAAATTTTGAAAAATGTTTTTTAGAGTAGGTGAGGTACCTACTCTAAAAAACAACCCAACATGTAAAGTGGAGATTTTCTAACATAAAATGACGTAGTTAAGGTCATTTCTGTCAAATGTTTATCATGATTACTATCTATAATATTAACTTTACGTGAACGACTTCGTCCGGGGAAGTATCTACTACCATCAATCACCATGTTTATAGCTATACTAGCAGACGCTAGCAACTTCGTCCACGTGAACATCGATGTTAATTTCAACCCCTATTTCATTCCCTTTTAATTATATTTTCGGACGATTTATATATAATAAATAGCCCACTTATCATTTTACAAAAATATAACTTAAGTCATGAACGATTTATATTAAAAATACTTCAACCCCTTTTTAACTCTTTAGGGAAGACTTTTGAAAGTTTTCGACTCCATTATTTTTATTATTTTTGTAGAAGATTTTACGTACCAATTTTTACAAATATAACTTGAAAAATAAATGTGTTTCCATACAAAATTTCAACCCCTATTTTACCCAATTTTTATTTTACTGTCGCGACAAAAGTATGCTAAGCTACAACGTATTATGGTCTCTAATCGTATTAAGTTTCATTTAAATTTATTTAGTAGTTTCAGCGTGATGCCCAGTCAACAAAATCACGAACAGACAGACAAAAAATACAACATAAAAAATCAAGTATCTGTAGAGATTAATACCCTCCAACTAAAATTTTTAAAATATCTTCAATGTATAGAATTTGACCTGTTATAGTTTTATTATAAGTATAGATAAGCATCCTAATGCTAGTCACTCACCATCCGATAAGCCCACATGCTTGCAGCGCTAACGGTAGGCATGTGAGCTTACTTGATCGTCAGTGGCTGACATAAGCTGTCCAACTCGAATGGGAGCTGTATGGTGGTTCTAAGCTCCAATCACTTTTCAATTGAGTGATGACGATGATTAATTATATTTTATATTAATATATATTTATTTTGTTCCAGATTGTTACACAAAACCCAGAACATATTCGTAATGCGTACTATTAAGTACGTCAATACTTTAAGTCATAACTTAACATGAAAAAATAAAAATATGTTAAAAAAGAAATTGTTAAGACTTAAATGTTAAACACCAATTCCCTTTAGTAAAAACTTATAGTTATAGTTAGTTTAAAAAAAAATTAGATTAAGAGGTTTGGTAAAAAAATCAAAGGGTTTGCTAAAAAAACAAAAAAAAAACAAAAAAGTAAAAAAAAAACCAAAAAAAACAAGAGGTTTAGTAAAATAGTTTTTAATTAATTAGTTTTATATTTAGAGACTAAGTGTCTATTGTTTGTTTGTTGGGTATTATGTATAACTATACCACACACTAGGAATAGATTGATATTCCTGTTACTTATCCATTTTGTGATTGGTTCTTTTAACATTACATATCTATTATATGTATCGTTTGTTAATAAAAATAGATTAAGAGGTTTGCTAAAAAAATCAAAGGGTTTGCTAAAAAAACAAAAAAATAAAAAAAATTGAAGAGGTTTAGTAAAATAGTTTTTAATTAATTAGTTCTATATTTAGAGACATAGTGTCTATTGTTTGTTCGTTAAGTATTATGTTTAACTATACCACACACTAGGAATAGATTGATATTCCTGTTTCTAAAAAAAATAGATTAAGAGGTTTGGTAAAAAATCAAAGGGTTTGCTAAATAAAAAAAAAAAAAAACAAAAAAAACAAAAAAAACAAAAAAGTAAAAAAAAAAAAAAAAACGAGGTTTAGTAAAATAGTTATTAATTAATTAGTTTTATATTTAGAGACAGTGTATATTTTCTAGTTTGTTTTTTGTGTATTAAGTATAACTATACCCCACACTAGGAATAGATTGATATTCCTGTTACTTATCCATTTTGTGATTGGTTCTTTGCGATAATAATGTTTGTTTATATTTTTGCTTTTTATTTCTTTGCGAAAAAATGTATTGGTCCACCTGCTCATACATTTTTATATTAGGTAGTTATTAGGTTATAGTAGTTTTAATTTTATTTTTTGTTATTTTTGCAGTTCGATCGCATCTCTGTTCATTAGATGCATCATCATCATTAGATGCTGCAATCTGTCATCACTTAAGTAGTCTCTATTCACACTGATATTTTGAAAGCCAACAAAACCACTCGCCTAGCCTATAATTTTTGTAATACTTATTTTAGATTGTAAGTGCCTTTCGTATTTGCATACTTTGCTTTTTATTTCTTTGCGAAAAAATGTATTGGTCCACCTGCTCATACATTTTTATATTAGGTAGTTATTAGGTTATAGTAGTTTTAAGTTTAATTTTTTGTTATTTTTGCAGTTCGATCGCATCTCTGTTCATTAGATGCATCATCATTAGATGTTATTACTTAAGTAATCTCTGTTCACACTGATATTTTGAAAGCCAACAAAACCACTCGCCTAGCCTATAATTTTTGTAATACTTATTTTAGATTGTAAGTGCCTTTCGTATTTGCATACATGCCGCTCAATGTTCTCTTATTTTTTTTTTCACACCGCTAATAAATAAACCATTTGGATATCAATCTGGTTTTTTATTTTCTACACTTCATACAATGGTCAACAAGGTATTAATCGAATCCTTTACTTTCAATACAGAGATTTCAATTATTTTTTTTTATCTCACCTGATGGTAAGTGATGATGCGATCTAAGATGGAAGCAGATTAACTTGATATGAGGAGGATGAAAATTCACACCCCTTTCGGTTTCTACACGACATCGTAGCGGAACGCTAAATCGCTTGGCGGTATGCTGCAGTCTTTGTCGGTAGGGTGGTAACTAGCCATAGCCGAAGCCTCCCACTAGACAGACCTGGACCAATTAAGAAAACCTCAATCGGCCCAGCCGTGGATCGAACCCAGGACCTCCGTCTTGTATATCCACTGCGCCACGGAGACCGTTGAATTCACCTTCACCTTCTTTTCGAAAGTTACCTAAGTACCAGTGGCCTAGCGTGCCTTAGAGGGGGCCCTGTATCAAAATTAGTAGGGGCCCAAATAATGGGTAAAGATTTCTCACAAAAGAAACAAAATTACTTGCTTTAAAGAAATATGTCAGTGCCTTAATCTATATAAGATGTTTTCAACTTTGAGCTAAGCAAGGGAAAATAAGAGATTGTGGATTACCTAAATTTTACTAATTATTGCTTACACAAGTCAGGGGCTCAGGGGCCCCCTGTAGTCTGGGGGCCCCGTATCATTGATAAGGCTGATACGGCGGCAGCTACGCCCCTGCTAAGTACCTAGATTGCTTGACTGCGATTCCAATGTTAATAGTCGATGCATATTCAAGTAAAATTTAGTTTATTCAGTAGATAATGTAGTTTAGTTTAAATATAATGTAGACTTCGTCCGTGTAAAAATCGGTGTATTCTATCTTTCCGTATTTAACCCCATAACCTATATGTATTTATACATTAGTCCATTAACCCTTTTACAAAAATGTAACTTAAAACATGAATGATTTAAATTGAAAAAACTTTAACCCCAACCCCTCTTTAAACCCCTCTTTAAACCTTTATGGGAAGAACTTTGAAAGTTATCGAATCACATTATTTTTAAGCATGTTTCTGGTAATACACACACCAATTTTTATAAATGTGTTTTTTTATATATTACCCTATCCCTATTTCACTCTTTTCTATTTTTATTGAAATGGATAGTAGGAATTATTTGAATTACTTTGTATGAAAACATGAAAAAAATATTTTTTAGTAAAACTATATTAGATATGCAGTTCAGCTCCTATAAGTGGACTCGTTAACACCTTGAAAATATGAGAAATACTCCCGAGCACCCTGTATAATTAAGGTCAAATGTAAAGTCACACTCATCTATCTATACAGAAGGGGTAGGGTAGAGGTAGGTTAGGGGTAGGGTAGGGGTAGGGTAGGGTCGGGGTAGGGTAGGGGTAAGGAAGGGGTAGGGGTAGGGTAGAGGTAGGTTAGGGGTAGGGTAGAAGTAGGGTAGGGTCGGGGTAGGGTAGGGGTAAGGAAGGGGTAGGGGTAGGGTAGGAGTAGGGGTAGTACTAGGGTTTCACGCGGACGAAGTCGCGGGCGTCCGCTAGTATGTCTTAAAGCTTTTTTAATACCGGTTTATCAAATTTCTAAACGCGCTACTTTAAATTTCCCGCTATAAAACGCCACGGGCCATAGTATATTATGGAACCAAATTGCAGAGGCACCATCTGCGATTAGGTTTCACCATAGATTTACGATTCGGTACCAATGAAGAAAGAGTAAGGAGGAAGGGCCCTAAGTTGTCTATATAATTTTTAGTTATACAAGTGCGATGAAAATATGAACCGTATGAGTAAAAATATGTTTGTCTCATTCTCACCTACGTAGTTTTTAAAATGCTTTGAAGGATAACTTATTGTCAAACAGTTCTATGTATCTTTCAAAAACATTCATAATATTACAAAGTTCCACCTTGAAGCACGCAGGCGCCATTTAAAGGAATCATTTACGTCCTGTGAAACTTCTATATGTCCATCTGATTGTTTTTGACGTATTCTTTTATTTGATATAGTTCTTGAAATCAGATCGTTTTAATGGTGTTTCTTGTGATTCTACTTTTAGAAAGTGCAAACTTAAATATATCTGCTGGTAGATAGGTAGGTATTACTATAGCCCTTTGTTTACATATTGGCTATCTGTGCATCAAGACCATAATAGAAAATAGTCTTTACTCCGGACTAGAATGTCGCCTGGAAAGAGTAAAAACTTACGTGCTAACTAAGAAGGTTAAAATACCTTCTTAGTTAGCACGTAAGTTTTTAATTGTAAAAATTAAATTGTATTGTATATTATTTTTTGCACTATTTTATAATTTTTATGTAATATGTATACTGGGTGTTTTTACCTTTATTAAAAATTATTATTATTATTATTATTATTATTAACGCAGAATAAAGATGATTCAGAATGAGTCTTTATTCTGTAAAAACCTATAAAAAAAACAAACGTCGCGCGTCTTCTTGACATCCGGGTATACAAACTGTTTTCATAATTTGCATTTCAAAATTTAACACTAATAACATTTACGTAAACTAATATAATAATAAATAATTATCTACCAATAAAAAATACTCCATATTATTTCTTTAGTTTTTGTGGTTTTTGTCAACAATTTTTAACATATTTATAAACATGAGACGCCATTTTTCTTGAATAATATTGAAAATTACTGATGCGACGCTTTGTGTCGTACTGACTCAAGAAAGTATTCGTTTTTAGAATTTTGTATTTGATCATTAATAAAAGGACCTGCCTCGCTAACCGTTCCCCTCAGGCAAAGATTAAAAATCAATGATCTAACGCGTTTATAAAAACTGTTGCAATGGAATCGATGTTTCATTGTTGTAATCGTTTTCGTCGTGTAAAGAGCTCCCTAAAAATGCCGGTGTGTGTAGTATGTGTAGTTGAATGGCATAAAAAATGGCCAAAAATTTGTAGTTTGGTAAAAGATGGAGTAACGTTTTATTTGTAAGTATTTCTTCATTAATTTTATAAATTTGTAATAAAAACAATTTCTAAAAAGAATCGATTCTTCTGACGAAACAGCAAAAAATCGATCAAGTAATCAAATATTCTATGTATATATTCTGTGGATAGTCTAAGCGATGTGTTTTTTAGTCAGTGTAAAAATTATTTATTTGTATTAGTGTGTGTATTGCTAGTCAAAGGAGATCATTCATTTTGGGCCCTTTTTGAAAGTGCCGGCCAACGAAAAAAAATAGCAATACGTATTATTTATATTGTAGGTGGTCACTTACAAAACTCAAAAAATATGTATAGAAGTGACGAGTCATTGAACCTGTATAACTTGATTCAGAGCAATCTTACAACATTTGTGTCATACTAACTATTGTTCCAAATGGGCAGTTCTAACGATACGTATCAGTTTTTTTTCTTAGCGGGCACTTTTGAAAATTGACAAAATGTATGGAAATAACGAATCGTCGAACCTGTATAACTTGGTTCAGAGCCACCTGACAACTTTTATGCCATATTAACTATTGCTCCAAATAGCTAATTCTAACGAGTCGTGCCATTTTTTTTTTGTTGGCCGGTACTTTCAAAAAGAGCCCAAAAATGTATGGAGCGTGAATGATCTCCTTTATAGTTGTATGTAGTGTGTGGACACATGATATATTTAATGGTGATAAATATTTTCGATGAGTGAGTTTACCTCGTCCCCCTCAAAAAACGACAGACGTTTTTGTTGATGAATTTGGGTACGAAACAGGTCCATAGTCTAAATAGTCAAAGACGATAGTAGATAATATTAGTTTATTAGCCGCTGACGAACAAGTAAATTCACATGCTTGCAGCGCTAACGGCTTGACAAACGATATAACTGATCGTGTATTGGTCGCGTGCATGACTGTCGCGACTAAGGCCTAGTTCGGACTACTTTAGTATTTTAGTCGAGTACGAACGATTTTTTTGTTGGCGGTTTGTACTTGACTAAAATACTAAAATAGTCCAAACTAGGCACACATTAACGGCACATTAACGGCCGTCAAGTGTTCTATTTTATCAGTCAATCATAGGCGTACATAGCGGGTGGGCCGGGTGGGCCGGGTGGGCCGGGCCCATCCTAGAATCGTTCAGTGCCCACTAGGGTACTGGGCTACCAATTTGAAGTTCTATGATGGACGCCGAAATACTAATAATTTTACACAAAATATCATTTAAAATATTAAATAATAACAATTACAACTTATAATAAAGAAAAACGTAATAAAGATTTTGAAACATATTTAAGATCTTTACTGATACCAACCATAGATACAAAGAAAAAATAATAAATAAGTCGAGCCATTTCAGAGGTCTGCGTCCATAAATATTGCTCATTGCACTCTGTTCAGTGATATGTAGGCCCACCCCGGGCCTACCCCAGGAAATAATCCTAGATACGCCAATGCTGTCAATGGTTTGCTATTGAAGTGGCTGACATGAGATCTAGTTAGAGAGTAATCATTCATTATCAACCCATATTCGGCTCACTGCTGAGCTCGAGTCTCCTCTCAAAATGAGAGGGGATTAGGCCAATTGTCCACCACGCTGGCCCAATGCGGATTGGCAGACTTCACACACGCAGAGAATAATTAATAATATTCTCTGGTATGCAGGTTTCCTCACAATGTTTTCCTTCACCGTTTGAGACACGTGATATTTAAATATTTAATTTCTTAAAATGCACTAAACTGAAAAGTTCGTGGTGCATACCCAGACCGGATTCGAACCCACACCCTCCAGAATCGGAGGCAGAGGTCATATCCACTAGGCTATCACATTATCAAATTCCAGTTAGAGAGTACGAATAATTTTTAAATTTACCGCCCAAAAATTGTTCGTACTCGACTAAAATACTAAAGTAGTCTGTACCACAAACGGCTAAAAAGATACAGACAGCTTACTTCATAGAAACTGCTTAGCACATTTGAGAAATTTGAATTTCATTCATAATTTTAAAATCATATAACCACAAATTTCATTCATAAATTTATCCTTTATCTCTCTCATACAAGGCAAATCTTCATTAAAAATCCCTTTGCCCTCTCTTTCTATTCTATGTATATGTAGAATGTGCCTACACGGCGGAAACGGAAATGCTTGTAGTAATTTGAAAATGGTTGGAAGGGGTCGTAGGTTTATTCCGTAGTTAAATTGATTTGTGAAAGTAGGTTATGCCGTACTATTTGTGGTTATCCCATATAACCGCAAAATGTTACCGGTCTTCTGATATGCCGGTTTCGTTTATCTCGATTATTTATATTGTTACTAGACTTTTTCTTTTGTATGATAAAAAAAAGGCAAAATCTTTTATTTATTTCTTTAATAAAAATGTAAACATTTCCATGCAGTAAAATACCAAATTGTACAGTTACAAAATTATATGACTACTTCACAAAATATATGACAGATGTCGCGTAATTAATGGATATAACGCATTTAAACTGGATGGAATGTGGTCACTGCTCTTTAGTAAAAAAAAGTTCTGTCTCCTATAAAAATGCTTGAACCCCTTTTTCATTTTTAGTGAATTATTTATAACTTTTGCAATTTTAGTGAGCGGGCCTTCAAATTTTTCAAAAACTATGTATATTCAATTCCGAATCGAATGACACCTCAACCATTTTTATAGGAGATGGAGAACTTTTTTTTTATACTAAAGAGCACATGTAGATCAGACTAATATGATAGATACACCACCCTATTATCTATAACTAATTTGACTATTTTTTGTGTAATAATTATTTTTCTTTCATTAGGACCCGATTTAAAACACATTGTCCGGTAAAAAATGATGAAATCTAATTTTGAATCGAAAAAACCATTATTTTAAAAACTTGTACACTTATAGAGGGTAGTAAATTAGTATAAAACGTAGAATTGTAGAATTAGGTGGCGTATCTACCATTTGCGTTTTATCCATTATTTACGGGACGTGGCCTTGTCCGGGACAAGTTAACATGCACTCTGAGGCACAGGGTGTAACACCACTAAATTCCCAACTAAGGACTGAGAATTATAAGTCAAAATTTCTTAGATGAAAAGCTCAGTATCTTATATAACCCCGGACCTCGTGACCACATAGGGTAACCACTGAACCAGAGAGGCTTATGTTATAAGTATGTAAGAGAGTTATGTTAACATAATTGTGGAACACTATATCTAAGATCTTCGTATGACTTCATTTTCCCAAGTAAAAGGCAGTGTACAGTGTACCTCTGTAACTGAAGACGTCCGAAGCATAATAATTGACCTGTAAGGTAAAATTAAGTAAATTAGTATTATGTATATAAGTATAAAGTATTTCTCCTGGAAATAGTTTACAACTGTTAAAATTATTTAAAATCCTACAGAATTTATATACATAACTAGCTGACGCCCCCCGGTTTCACCCGCGTAGTTCCCGTTTTGGTGAGAATAGGAGGATAAAAATATGCCTATGAAACTCACAAATAACATGGTAAAAGAATTTGGAAGTCAATCAGTAGATCCAGAGGTTATTTAGTTCAATAAATATTAAGCCAGACTTCTAAAGGTTATAGTTTTTGTTAGCAATTTTCCTCTTCTTTTTGAATCTTTTGGCAAATTGGAAATATCTTAAATAGTTTTTGATATTAAAAAAACAAACCCCTTATATTTTAGTTAATTGTTTATAACTTTTGCAATTTTTGCAAGCAGCCCTTTAATTTTTTCAAAAGCTTTTCAAATGTGTTTCCGAAAAAATGACACCTCAATCATAGTTCTAGGAGAAGGAGAAAAAGTTTCAATCTAAATGGCGTTTGTGAACTAGAACTAATGGGGTGTAATGCCACCAACTTTCCAACTCACGGCTGATAATTATAACTAAAAATTTCTTAAAAGAAGGAAAAACTCAGTATCTCATTTAGCTCTACCCAGGATTTGAACCCAGGACCTTGTGAACACATAGACTAACCACTGGACCACAGAGGCAGTCATGTTGACATATGGAACACTATAACGAAGTTCTTTATAATATGACTTCATTTTCCAAAGTAAGGCAGTGTACACCTCTAAAACTGAAGACATCTGAAGCATATTTGACCTGTAAAGTAAAATTAATTATCATGATTTTTTGATTTACCTTCGTAAAAATCGTAAACAATTTTTACCAAAATTATATTAAACTAGCGGATGCCCGCGACTTCGTCCACGTGGAAAGTTCAGTTTTTCACAAATCCCGCGAGAACCATAGATTTTCCGGGATATTCCTAAATTAATCCAGGGTAATATCTATCTTCGTTATAAATTTCAGCCAAATCGGTTCAGTAGTTGCGGCGTTAAAGAGTAACAGCTACCCTACCATACTCCCACCCAACACCTACTCTACCATACTCTACTCAACTCTACCTCTACCATAAGTATCCTATGTTCTTCTCCTAGATCTAAGCTCCTCTCCACCAATTTTTAGCCTAATCGGTCCAGCTGTTCTTGAGGTATAAGTGTTGTAACAAACCTGACTTTCTTTTATATTTATAGATTTCTCAGACATATTAGTTACAAAAATTATACTATTATATACCACTCATAATATTCCCACCCCACAAATGACAAAATTAGTCAAAAGGATTATCAGAGCGAATCTTCTAGTGTAGCCTTATTTAAATATTTGACATCCGTATCTATCTCCTGTATGGAGACAAGTCTGGTGCTGTAGTGGGCTGTTAGTTAATTAGTTAAATCAATACGTAATTACCTTCATCTTAAGTAATTTTTTATGTTCTCGGACACCCTCCTCCTACACCAACAGTAGCATATTCTTAACATTGATGGAAGCATATTGAGCATGCAGATGCCCAGTGATCCAGGTATTCTGAAAAATATTAGATAAGCATTTTAACAAAATATGGAACACCATGTGATATTATGATATACTAACAGACGCTTGCTACTCAACACAAATCCCACTGTGATTTTCTTCGCAATAAAAGTAGCCGTGTTAATACAGAGTAAACTGTTCCAAATTTCAGTCAAATCGGTATGCAAGCCGCAGCGTAAAGGAGGTACAAACATACTTACACAGACACACACATTCGTGTGATGATATGGCTTGTTCTTGTTAATTAATAAAGCCTTACGTGATTCTTCCCTCGCTTTAAGATCACCAGATTATTGGACCAAAATATTTGCGCCAGTAATCCCTCCTGTACTCTCGTCTGTTTGTCGACTCTGTTTCCCACTGGGATTTCTCCTAGTCTTCCACAAAGTTGCTTGAAGTAACGGGGTCCACCGCATGAAAGTGAGAGTGGAGTTGAGGTGCAGAGGCTAAAGAGTTACACTTCATTTGTAACGCTTATATTGCGCTTGTCACCCCCATAAACCCCGAAAAATGGTATGGAGTTATAATCTACAGTTCATATTAATTCTCAGTCTGGAGTAGGGAAGCTGAAGTTGTTACACTCCCTTCCCTCAGAAAGCATTTCCTAATATAATGTAATGCATAATTACCTTCATCTTATCGTAGGAACTTGGGTTTATATGTTTATCGTTTAAATCTATGGTTCTGGCACGTCCTCCTGCACCATCAGTAGCATAAGCCCGTTCAATGAAAGCCCATTGAGCATGCTGATTTCCAATGATCAAGTCCTTCTTCTGAAAATTATTACAGAAGCATTTTAACAAATGAGGAACATCATGAATATGATATACCTTGTTGTTATTAATCATATAATAAAATATATTTTCAGCGTCTTCATTACTATTATGAAGGCATTCTCTGTGTGTATCAGTTATTAATGAATTTATTGCAGCTACATTTGCAGAACCTTAATCACAGATCGTAGCTCTTAAAATAAATCCAGATTTAAATATTGCCTCAATTATTTCTCTAAGAATTCTTTTTAAAGTCTTTATTCCATCACAGAGAAAATAATAAGCTAAAGGTATTTTCCAAGATGGAAATAAGCCACGTAACATAAAAACTAAAACTTTATCTGCAACATTATTTGCTCGTTCACCACCTATGTTCCTAGGTCTTTAAAACCCTCAATAACCCCAGAATGAATATTAAAAAATAAATTTTTGTTGACAGCCATTTCATCAAACAACAATATACACTGCAAACCCATAGTCTGTGTGTTCTTAGCACAATCAGCCGAATGCTGGAAAATAAATTCATTAATACCTGGTCTCACAGGTATTTTAGTTAATAGAGAGTTTGTAGTTGATTTGGATAGGAATATTAAATATTTCTGTAGGAATTTGTAAAAATTAAGGCTCAACTTAAATAATGTAAGTGCAAAGATTTTCTCATCATTAGTGTATCTAGGAGATTTGACTTTAGAATCAGATAATCTTAACTGTGAATCCACTAATAATTTCCCAAACTGAGTTAACAAAGGATAATTTGAAATAAAATATTGTCCTTACTAGCACAAAGTTTTGACTATAATTGTTAGCATTTGTAAGTCTCATTGCGCAACATTTGTTTTAATGTTCTAATATTCTGACGTAACTTTTGCTTCCTAGGAGTTTCAAACTTAGCTGATCGAACTCTAGGAATTATGTCAGACTTTCTATGAGGCTTGTGTCTAAAATGAGGCCTAACATGCACAAAGGGATTCTGTGAAGCAGAAGGCAGGGGATCAGGTAAAATTGAACTCTGTAAATATTCGGACTGGGATTGTGAGCCTAGACAGACACTATTTGTAGAAATATAATTGATTGTTCGTTAATATTGACATTTAATGCGTTAGTCTACATTTCAGGCTATTTGTTTGTTTGTGAAGTAGTAGTTACATGGTCAACTATCGTTTATTCGTATTTATTAGGCCCGATGAAAGATACCTCTAGGAACTTGGAATTTGTAGGTGCTAGAACAGCGTTTTGGTTTAAATCACTAATTTCCAAATTCAAAGTAAGTATCGCAGACTTAGTTAACCTTAACCTATGATTAATAACATAGCAAGGTAAACAGGAATATTTACGCAAAAACAGGCAATTGATTAACCATACCTTCCATCTAGTAACATCAGTATATGGTACAGCACGTAAATTAATAGCTGTTTTACACTTAGGCACGCAACAGCGCTTCATTTTGAACGAAAAACAAAAACACTTTTGCACTTTTACTATCGAACACTGAAATTAACCGAGCACAAATCAAACTATAACTCTTTATTAACAATACTATACAATAATATACAGAAAATAAATAAATAGAAATAAAATCCTTGATAAATTGATTTATAGTTTCCTGTAGTTCCACTGGTATCACCACAGACCACAAATGAAGCAGACCTCTGACTCAGAACAAAGCTTTGTGCTGGTTAGGAATTTTGTATGTGTGTATAAAAATGTCATTCATAAATTTCTCGGACCTCTCTTTTACACTTGGGAAAAAATTAAATGTGGGGGGAAAGTCCTATCTCTTTCTAATTCAACACATGCATATAAATCGTAGTAAAATTAGGGATGTGCAAAAATCGTAATTAGAGAAATTAGTGCTGAACACACACACTTGTTGAAGATTTTTTAATGTACCGATTTTAGAAATTTCCGGTTTTCTCTTACACTACTAGTGCACCTAAATTTATATTTACTTGTTAGATTTTAAGGAAAAGAAAAGCCTTTAATATATTTAAATCTATTTATTTTGTTATTGTCTGTTAATTGTGTAGTGACTCTACCACCGGTTCGGAAGGCAGATTCTACTAAGAGCCGGCAAGAAACTCAGTGGTTTCTCTTTAAAAAAAAACATTATTTACAATTGTAATTATCATTCACAATCCCCAAAATTACAAATATTGTGACACTTACATATTGTTTTTCTATAACATTATGAGGATTCAATAAACAAATAAATTTGAGACAGAACAGTGTAACAGAATCAACATAATGTTCTTAGTTTTTTACTATTTTTTTTACTTGACCTTGTAAATTATTAATTATAAAACAATCATTTTAACTTAAGTATAATAGGCAACCTCTTTATAATGTGTCTCTGTAAATATTATTTATCATCACTAAAAACATATGAGGGTATATATTTATAATGCCGGACCAGAGACCATTATAATAAAAATAAGTAAGTGTAAGTAAGGTTACCTAAAAACCTAATTAAAATTATGTAATTTATTGTCATACAAAACAAAGATTGTGAGTTTTGCAAAATTATAGTTTTAAAAACAATAAAAACACAAAGCACGTACAATACTGTGAAATCCCACATTGTTTCAGTATTAAACATTTTTTTCACAAATTTAGCAATTTTTTTACAATATACATTAGAATGTAATACAAAGAGCAAGATTTCTAATTAAAAGTACAAAAAGGACAGGATATCACAGGAGGCACAGATTTGTTAGGACTTATACTTAATTATATGTATATTACTAGCAGACTTTACCATGGTTTTACCGGAATAGTAGTTTTGATTATAATGGGTGCTTGGCAGTATTCCTATAACTCTGGGGTTACTCTTTAACGAAAATTAATACATAATAATAAATTTATATAATGACGTACATAATACATTAATACATATTTATAATTATGACGTAGCCAAGTTTTACGTATTTTAATGTTTGAAGACATAAAAAGATTTTATTTATTAGTTAAAAAAAATATTAGTTATGTAGTTCGGTTCCTTTATGTGGACTCGTCGACACCTTGAAGTTATGGGAAATACTCCCGAGCAATAATCTGTAACATATACAGGATATGTTACAGATGTAGCTTTCTAGTAAAGAGTGGATTTCTAAAATCAGTAGTGTAAGTTTTTGAGTTAACTCTTAACAAACAAAAATCTATAATAATAGTCTAACAAAAAATAAATATAATAATAGAATACAAATACCTAATAACTTACTCTTACAAAAGTAATAGTTTGAAAGAATTCAAAATGGAAATTTGAAAGACTGATAAATAGCATGAAAAATATCTAATAATCTTTAATTTAAATTCCAAGTTAAGAAAATATGAATACGGTATGAAATAATTACTGACTTTGGTGGTGTGTAGATCTATAGCTAGCACCTTAACTTACTTTATTTTTAAGCATATCTTCCATTTCCTTTCCTTTCTTTCTAGTATCTACATTGTGCATCTTCCTATTAAAATTAATACACCATTGTCTGACTTGCATTCTAATGACAAACAACCAAAAAGCGTTAAAAAAATCCAATTTATGCTTGTCACAAGATAAGAAAGAAGTATCGAGCCGATTTTTAAATACGTTAATTAAATCTGTGTAAATGTAAACGTTACAAATTTTTGGCAATATTTCTTCAATTAAATAAATACATTGTCATATAAGACTCAAAAGATTACGAGACGGATGATAAAAAATTCTGGTACTTGCATTATATTCTCTGGATTCAATTAAAGAGTGAAATGGTTCATTTACATCAGACAATAGTGCATTTTTACAACTTTGGCAGTCTGCACTATCTAGTTTTGAAAATAAATATCTGCAAATTGCACATAATTAACTAACAATGTCATTAATTAACAATGTCTTAAATGACGAAATAAAATTGTGACAATCTGGGTGTGTATTAGAGCCTCCATGACCTCTGATTTGTGAAAAAAATTCCAGGGGATCCTGGTTTAATTGCTGAAGACTCAAGAAGTGAACTCAAGACTGAAAGTGATCTGATACTAAAGATAAAGCATTACGTAAACTGGTACTTTTATGACCACCACCATTAAGGCTATCAAACAAATTGTTCATGAATAATATTATTTCAGCAGTGAAAAAGCCATTATCAATGTTAATAGGTGGGACACTATAATTATGGTCCATTCTAAATCGTTCGCATGTCTTCAAATGCATCGATAGAGAGATGTAGACTGTGTTGCTGAATGCTTCTGCATGGTTGACCTGTAATGTAAAATGAAATTTGGTTAAAAATTGAACATTTAACACTGTACAATAGTATGAATAACATAATAGTAATTTTCTCGTTGGTCCAGTGCTTAGCCCGTGCGGATCACGAGGTACTAGGTTCAAGTTCTGCCTCATTGCCAAACCAAAATCTTGGAATTACCTAAATGGCCAATATTAATAAAATCTTTTTATCAAAACGACTTCAAAATAACAAAAAAAAACTTAAAAGCGAAAAATAACATAGTATGTGCTACCTTCAGATTACTTTGAAGGCGGTGGCAAGTGAGTGACATAATAATCAAAGCCGTTTCTTTTAAATCCTAAAACTTGATTGATATGATTTAATCGGCTTAAGTTACTGAATTACTGTGTTGGTACTTCCTTCAAAATGATAACGTAAATGCTAATTTATATGGAATTGAAACAGTGCAGTAGTACCTATAGATGGCGCTGTTTCAATTCCTCATAAATTCGCATTTACGCTAACGCGACCGTCACAGTATCAAACTGCCACTAGTCCCTCTGAAGGTAGCACATACGATGTTATTTTTCCCTTTTTATTTTTAGTCGGTTAAAGTTTTTTGTTACAAAGATTTTATTTTTCTGTCTTTAGTGTGTCCTAGCATAGTGAACGAAAGCGCCACAGTAAAATTCGTTATTTTCATTTCAACACAAAATTACTGAACCGATTGTCATAAAAATTTAATGGAACCAATCTGGAACTATAATCTTTTAACAAAAAAAGAATTTTTAAAATTGGTTAAGAAAAAACAAGTGTCGAATTGAGAACCTCCTCCTTTTTTTTTAAGTTGCTTAAAAAGCCGTTAATTTGCATTTTTTTGTTCTAATAATACTTTTATATTGAATCTTCGGTAAAATAATACATAAGGTTATACATTTTTAAATATATATTCATCACGCGAAGACGCGTGATTCGTGTTTTTAACGTATTGCCACATTACTATTAGTAAAAAATAAACTTTAATAAAGTATTTTTCACTACTCTTGCTCAAAAACACTGTCATATTACCACTCCACAGCGGGGCTAAACAAGCATATTAGCCTCTAGGGGCTAAAGTAATTTTGTTTTTTTAATTCTTGTCTGTTACGAGTACTAGCTAAGTACTAGCCTACTATAAAACGGAGGAGGTTTTATTCGAAAATAGAATCATTATAGGTAAGGCCCCGATTGTTTTGAAAAATAAATAAAAAGCTTTAAATTGGAATGAAATGCAGCGTTCTTGTCTGTGGAATGCGTTTATTTTTTTATTTCATTTTTATTGAGTTGCGAATATAGCGAGATTTGAAGACATGGGACATCCTTTACGGTGTAATACCTTTGCCTTTTTCTCATGTGAAAAAAAAATAAAATTAAAAAGCGGGAATTTAAAAAACAATTGGCGTCAGTAACACACTTGATTTTTTACAGAAATTCATTGTAAATTTGTGACCGAAACTTACATATTTTTCAACAATAATTGTTATTGTTGTTTTCATCTAGTGAGAATGGTGATCTTAATTTGGAGATGGATGAAATCTTCAATCTGTTACCATCAAAGTCGAAACGCATTTACTTAAATACTTTCCTACGATACCTACGAATACCTACGAAAAATTTAATAAGTGGAGAAAACAACAACGAATGGATTCACTTACGAAAGGAGTTTTTTAAACTATTATCTCCCACGTTTACCTCACATACTCATTATTCATCTTCACAGTAGTCGGAAATTATGTTACCGGGTAAAAGCATTGTCCTTAATATCCAAAATTGTAGACTTTGTACATTTAATTTTCAATTAAAATAAATCATTGAACATGTACTAAACTATTTTATTTTCTCGCAATCGTAGTGAAAGCAGAGTGTAACACATGGCGCTAAACCCATTATAAACTCGGTTTCTATTTTATTTAGGCGTTTCTAAAAATACCTCGTATATAATGGGTCTTTTTAGCCCCTTGTATAACAATCTACTATTTTAGAAGACTAGCGGATGGCCGCGAAGAGGTTTAAGGGCGCTTCGTCCGCCCTTAAACCTCTTCTTACGAAAACGGGAGTAGCTTCTCCCGTTTTCCCTACATACGTTTACCCTTCACTACTCTGCTCCTATTGATCGTAGTGTGATGAAAAGTATACTATATCCAGGAGTATGAAGAATAATTGTACCAAGTTTCGTTAAAATCCGTTGAGCAGTTTTTGTTCCTATAACGAACATACACACAGACAGACAGACCGACATTTGATGTTTTATTGTGACCAGAACGCGTTGTGAGCAATTTTTCCGCTCCGGTCCCGCTCTTGCTTTGAGCTATTCGGTGCGCGGCCGGATTTTGCGCTTTTTATGTGCTTGGGTATAATGCGGCGGCCACGGTCGAAGGCCCTACCACAAACCCCCGGCCGAAGGCCGGGGTATAATTAGGCGCGTGGGCCAAGGCAACGCGGTTTATGTGCTTGGGTGAAATGCCTAGCCAAATCAAAAATCAAAATCTACTTCACTATAAGAAAGTTCTGCGTAGTTTTACTTTACAATTAATGGGTATACACTCAATCATCCCCTGTTTTCCTAACCATAGAGTTGGATTTTTTTCCAAATTTATCATCATCGTCATCATCATATCAGCCGATGGACGTCCACTGTTGGACATAGGCCTTTTGTAGGGACTTCCAAACATCACAATCTTGAGCAGTCCGTTTTGATAATTTTGTTTTGTTAGAAAGGAAATATAATGAAAAAAAATATATTTCGAATTAGGTCCCATATAAATTTCAAATACGAAAAAAAATCTAACCCTAATTGAATGTATACCTACCCATTAATTGTAAAGTAAACCCACGAATAACTTTTTATATTATAGTCAGATTTAAATAATTTTTCTTTTATAAGATATGACTTCAAAATTAGTCTCATATTAGTTTAAAAAAAAAGTTACTACCCTAAGGGTGAGAAAATAGGGGTGATATATTCATCATTAGCCGACGTCTCGCAGGTTCACTCGCGTAATTCTCTTTTCCGTGGGAATATGAAGCCTGTAAAACTAACAAATAATGGAGCTTTCTAGTATGTTAAAATAATTTTCATAATCGGTGTAGTAGATAAAGCGATTACCCCCTACAATACCCAAAACTTTACCTTTTTATAGTATTTTAGTAGAGGCCCCGCGGTTTCAGTCATGTAATGCCCGTTTCCTTAAGAGTATGAGGATAATATATAGTTTAAGGCACTCACAGATAACGTGGCTTTCTAGTGGTATAAAATTTTTTCAAAATCGGTGCTGTACATCCAGAGATTACCCCTACAATACCTTTACCTCATTATAATATTTTAAAAGACGCCCCGCGGTTTTACTCGCGTAGTTCCCGTTTCCGAGAGAATATGTGGATAGAATAGCCTACGACACTCGCAAATAACGTAGCTTTTTATTGGTAAAAAAATATTCAAAATCGGTTTAGTAGATCCAGAGATAACCCCTTACAATTCCTCAAACTTTTTTTAGCAGACGCTCTGCGGTTTTCTCCTCGGAGTATGGGGATAAAATATAGCTTATAATACTAATAAATAATGTAGTTTTCTATTATTAACAGAATATTTAAATTCAGTTCAGTAGACCCAGAGTCTACCCTCTAAAACCTCACAAATTTTACCTTATTACAATATTAGTATAGACTAGCCAACGCCCCGCGGTTTCACCTGCGTAATTCCCGTTCCCGTGAGAATACGGAGATAAATTATAGCATTTAACACTCACAAATAACGAGGCTTTATAGTGTTAAAAGAATTTTGAATATCGGTTAAGTAGATCCAGAGATTAACCCTTACAATCCCACAAACTTTACCTGTATAATATTAGTATGTTTAGAAAGTAAAGATTCACAGAGTATTTATTGATAACTCGTAGATTTTAATTCTAATGCTGAGTGTATTCGACTTCAAAACTTTAACGTTCCCACGAAACTGAAAAATAAAATTATAATATTTTCTACCTATGGATCGATCACTTTGTTCGTTTTTTTCGTTTATGAAAAAACCACATGAATGACAAAAAGAATGCCTGAGACAAAAATCTTTACGATACGCCTTGAATTAATAGATCACAGGCTTGACACCGACTTCAAAGTGATCAATAGGTAGAAATTATTATAATGTTATTTTTCCCTTTTTAGTTGCGTGGGTACGTTAAAGTTTTAAAGTCGGTTGTATTTAAAAACAAATTATGTGTAGGTATCAAGGAGGGATAGTACATTAAGGCAAAAATAGGAATAGCGCAATAGATTATTTTCCTTTACATCCAATGCAGTATATCACATAAACGCTAAATACAATAGTTTGATTGTGAATTATATAACCATCTGATTAGATTGCAATAATGTACCAATGTAACCAAAATATGAAAAAAGTATAGAAGACAATATTATTATAATAATACGGTGGTGTTCTTTATGAAATTTTGAACTAAACTGCATTCAAAGTTCAATTTCGCACATTTTGTGGCTTGATACATAACAGCTTAACACCGTCCAAATAAAATGACGTACTTCAACATGTTTTCTGGTGAACTGACAATTTTAGTAGGTATAGAAACACGAATATCAAGTTTGACAGCGTTTCATACTCTATTACCTAATGACATACAAAAAATTTTAATTTACTATAACTATAAAATTCATTATTATTTACACAAGTAAACTTAAATCCTTATCAAAATTAATTACCTAATAATCAAGAGGATATTATAGAGATAAGATTTGCCTTTTACAGTATGTTAATTAGTCATATAGTTTCGAAGATAATACAAAATTTCAGCAAAGACGCAAAAATGCCGCTAAAAGACGCCCCGCTGTTTCCCCCTCATATGTGTCCTAAAGCAAATCTTACCAATAAAAAGGTAATGGTAACTGTTTGGTGGTCTCAGCATGGTGTTATTCACTATAGTTTTCTCCGATCTGGTCAAGCAATAACAGCAGATGTCTATTGTGCCGAACTCCGAACCATGTTGACAAAACTAGCAGTTAAACAGCCCCGACTCATGAATCGATCTTCACCATTATTGCTCCACGACAACGCGAGACCTCACACAGCACGAGAAACCATTTTAACCCTTCAGGAACTGCAGTTAGAAACTATTCGTCATCCTCCGTATTCACCAGACCTTGCTCCAACGGACTAACATTTTTTTCGTGAATTGGACAATTATCTACTTGACAAGAAGTTTTCTTCCCAGGAGGCAATACAAAATGCTTTCACACAGTTTTTGCAGTCTAGATCGTCGGAGTTCTATCGCAAAGGCATTAATGACCTTCCCATTAGATGGCAGCAATGTATAGATAATAATGGCAACTATTTTGATTAAATAAATTTGTTAAAAATTAAAAAATAAACAATTTAAATTTTCAGTACAGATCGGCAATTTCATACTTTAACCCCTAATATGATCGATACTGAGGCCCAAAACACTTGTTTGTTATTTTTTGTCTGTCTGTCTGTCTACCGCGCACCACGCTAAAACTACTGAATGAATTCAAATGAAACTTAAGTAAAATTAGTGGACTATTTATTATACTTTAAAAAACTTATATAGAATATATATAGAAGGTTGTGAAATAGGGATTGAAAGTTTACATCGCTTTTCACGCGGAAAGAAGTCGCGGGGGTCCGTTAGTTATTTATAAAAATCATAATATATTGGTAACTTGAATTATAAAATTTCATTGGTAAATTAAAAATTTACCTTGACCTCGCGGCTGCTCAATGCAGAACTAGCAAAAGCAAACAAAAGAAAAACAAGATCAGCAAGCCACGCCTACTAGTCAAAAGTTCATTTCTTCCTTTAGTGGCCGAATAAATACTAAAAGCCAATATGATACAGCTGATGTTCTATAGCTCGTACAAGATTGTTAGTCATCACCACGCGACGTCGCGTTACCGGCCTCAGCGTAATAGGCCGTTTCACGCGATGTCGTGTGATGTGGCACTGAACTTATATTGTTATAAAATAAATAAATAAAAATAAAAAGAGATGACATGATTACACAACTTAAATTCCTAACAAAAGGTAGCTACTGTAAATCGTTGAAGAGTTCCGTTTAGTGTCTTTCGTATTCCTAACCAGACCCCTAATGACAGTCACAACCCATCTAGGTGAAAACTCCTCATCAATACAAATTAATCAAACCCAATCACAAAGTAGCTACTTAAAACTGTTGAGGAATTCCATTAACTGTCCTTAATCTTCATCATCATACAACAACATACTTACACACAAAATCTTCGTGAAGTGTGATGGTGTGATATAAAACATATGAAAATATACATAGAAGTGGCGAAAGGGTTGAAAGTGTGTTTCGATTTTCACACGGACGAAGTTGCGGGTGTCCGCTAGTAATAATTATAATTAACTTGCTCTTAAATTAATGAAAATAAATTTGATTAATTACCATAGAACAATCAGATACGGTAAATATATTTTATATAACATTTAATAAACAAACCATACATAATTTAAAATAAATAAGTTATAAAAAGACATGTGTTATCTACCTTCATTTCTAATTTATTTGTTGGTAAACAGTACTCATTAAGAAAGGCTGTAGTATAACAAATGAACTGACTAAAAATGGCTATGTAGTTAGTCTGTATCTGTACACCATAGAAGGTGCGAGAGGATCACTATGAATCCATGGAATGCTAAAATATTTGTCTCATACTTGTGCATTATATGAATATCTCTGTGAGCTTTGTTCAAATTTTTTTTGGCGCACCTACTAACAGTAAACCTCCGAAACCCCTGCATATAAAATTTAATTTAAATTGTTGGAACTTTTTCAGAGATTCAGCTTGTATATACACAAGGAATGCTTGTTTAAAGGTATAAAAAAGGGATTAAAACAACTTGCCTTCATCTTGTCATAAGAAGTTGGTCTAATGTGTTTATTCGTCAGGGTTGTGGTTCTTGCACGTCCGGCTTCACCATCTGTAGCATAGAGCTCCTCAATGATGGACCACTGTGCACGTTGATTACCAATAAGTAGCTCTTTTTCTGAAAATTGTTTCAAAAACATTTTAATAAATGTGGTACATCATACATGTGATATATTTTATTATTATTATATATATAATAAAAGACATTATCAGGATCATTACTATTACTACGGTTAATAAGTAAATCTCAGATATTAATGAATTTATTGCTGCAACATTAGCAGACCCTTGATTTGAGACAGTACATCTCACTCCATATCCTGATTTAAATATAGCATCAAGAAGTTCTTTAAGAATATTTTTTAAATTTAAAGTTTTAATTCCATCTCGGACAAAATAAAAAGATAAAGGTAGCTTCCAAGAAGAAAATATCCCACACAGCATAAAAACTAAAACTTAATCAGCAACATTATTTGTTCTGACACCACCTCCTATATCCTCAAAACCTTGAATAACACCTGTTTGAAAGTATAACATTTTGGACTAATTTTAGATAAGGAAAGTGCAAAAATTTTTTCATCATTGGTAGATATATCTAGCACCTCTGAATTTAACACCAGATAATCTTAATTGTGAGTCTACTAATACCTTTTCAAAATCACTTAACAGGGGACACTTTGATACAAAAAGTTTTAATTTAGTTAAAGATTGATATTTAGCCTTTAATCTGTTAAGTTGAGTTTTATTTTTTAGTTGTTTCTTTAATGATTATTATTAGCTTGACGTGAATTTTTCTTACGAAGAGTTTCAAACTTATCTTCCGGAACTCTATGAACAAAATCTAGCTTTCTACATGACTTGAGTCTGTTATATGACCTAACGTGCACTGGTATGTTTTCTAAAGCAGACTCACAATTAGCAGGTATGGAATCAGCTTGACTCGCAGTTGAAGTCTGTAAAGTAGACTCAACATCAGTTTGTAAATTGGAATTTTCAATAACATTGACCGGAGACAATATTGAAAACTGTTCTTTACCACTGTCAGACTGACTCTCAGAAATTTAATGGGTTTGAAGATGTCTGTCTGTATGTAATGTAAAAGTAGATGGAATATGGTCAACTATTGTACAAGAATTCATTACAATGAATGGAAAAAAAATCTAGAAATTTTGAAATTACAGATGGTGGTGAAATAGTATTTGGATCAGATTGAAGGGGTTGATTAGGAGTAGATAGTATAATTTCTAAATTTAAAGTAGGAATAGCATCCTTTGTCAATCTATGATAATTACATACCTGGGTAGAAAGTGGTTTTCACAAATTTTAACGTTTTCTAACTGCCTACGAGTATATTTCCGTAATATTGGACAATTGATGAACCATGCCTCCCATCTAGTGTTATCACTATCAGTAAAAGGTACAGCACGTAATTTGATCGCGTTTTACACTTGGGAATAACACATTGCCTCATTTTTAATTTAAAACAAAATTACTTTTATCAATAACCAAGCACGAATCGAACTACATTGTATATCTTTTTATTAATCAAAATTTATTTAAATAGTGAAGATAATTAATTAACAAGAAAGATTTATCCTTATTATTAGTAATTCAATGCGAATTTCAATGATTTCAATTATTGAAAAGTCAAAACCAATCTTTCGCAGTAAAATTACAATGGCGGCGCAGGCACGAGGCAACAAATTCAAAACAATCTTACACACGTGTTATAAACACATTTCTCTTTCATTCATAAAAGCTATTATTTTTCTTTGTGTAAATTTGACCAATCACATCAGTTCTTCGATACTTAAAATTGTAACAGTGTGCAAGTTTATTTAAGTGTACAGGTGAAAGAGATAGGCATGGCCATCACCTACTACAGCCCATAACAAGGAGAAGGATGGAGATATCTCACTCTTTTGTTAGTAAAGGATGGAGGATTCTCATTTTTTATTCTACGGTTGGGAGGGCCTGGGTATCACAGTTTCACTCAAGGAACATATTTACCACAGACCACAAATGAAGCAGACCTCTGACTCAGAACAAAGCTTTGTGCTGGTTAGAAATTTTGTATGTGTGTATAAAAATGTCATTCATAAATTTCTCGGACCTCTCTTTTACACTTGGGAAAAAATTAAATGTGGGGGGAAAGTCCTATCTCTTTCTAATTCAACACATGCATATAAATCGTAGTAAAATTAGGGATGTGCAAAAATCGTAATTAGAGAAATTAGTGCTGAACACACACACTTGTTGAAGATTTTTTAATGTACCGATTTTAGAAATTTCCGGTTTTCTCTTACACTACTAGTGCACCTAAATTTATATTTACTTGTTAGATTTTAAGGAAAAGAAAAGCCTTTAATATATTTAAATCTATTTATTTTGTTATTGTCTGTTAATTGTGTAGTGACTCTACCACCGGTTCGGAAGGCAGATTCTACTAAGAGCCGGCAAGAAACTCAGTAGTTGCTCTTTAAAAAAAAACATTATTTACAATTGTAATTATCATTCACAATCCCCAAAATTACAAATATTGTGTACATACAAATTTTAGGCTGATGGAAAATCACTTACATATTGTTTTTCTATAACATTATGAGGATTCAATAAACAAATAAATTTGAGACAGAACAGTGTAACAGAATCAACTAAAAACATATGAGGGTATATATTTCTAATGCCGGATCAGAGACCATTATAATAGAAATAAGTAAGTGTAAGTAAGGTTACCTAAAAACCTAATTAAAATTATGTAATTTATTGTCATACAAAACAAAGATTGTGAGTTTTGCAAAATTATAGTTTTAAAAACACACAAAGCACGTACAATACTGTGAAATCCCACATTGTTTCAGTATTAAACATTTTTTTTACAAATTTAGCAATTTTTTTACAATATACATTAGAATGTAATACAAAGAGCAAGATTTCTAATTAAAAGTACAAAAAGGACAGGATATCACAGGAGGCACAGATTTGTTAGGACTTATACTTAATTATATGTATATTACTAGCAGACTTGACCATGGTTTTACCGGAATAGTAGTTTTGATTATAATGGGTGTTAAATGTTTGAAGACATAAAAAGATTTTATTTATTAGTTAAAAAAAATATTAGTTATGCAGTTCGGTTCCTTTATGTGGACTCGTCGACACCTTGAAGTTATGGGAAATACTCCCGAGCACCCTGTATATGTTACAGATGTAGCTTTCTAGTAAAGAGTGGATTTCTAAAATCAGTAGTGTAAGTTTTTGAGTTAACTCTTAACAAACAAAAATCTATAATAATAGTCTAACAAAAAATAAATATAATAATAGAATACAAATACCCAATAACTTACTCTTACAAAAGTAATAAAATAGTTTGAAAGAATTCAAAATGGAAATTTGAAAGGCTGATTAACAGCATGAAAAATAATCTTTAATTTAAATTCCAAGTTAAGAAAATATGAATATAAACATAGGGTATGAAAAAATTACTGACTTTGGTGGTGTGTAGATCTATAGCTAGCACCTTAACTTACTTTATTTTTAAGCATATCTTCCATTTCCTTTCCTTTCTTTCTAGTATCTACATCCTATTAAAATTAATACACCATTGTCTGACTTGCATTCTAATGACAAACAACCAAAAAGCGTTAAAAAAATCCAATTTATGCTTGTCACAAGATAAGAAAGAAGTATCGAGCCGATTTTTAAATACGTTAATTAAATCTGTGTAAATGTAAACGTTACAAATTTTTGGCAATATTTCTTCAATTAAATAAATACATTGTCATACAAGACTCAAAAGATTTCGAGACGGATGATAAAAAATTCTGGTACTTGCATTATATTCTCTGGATTCAATTAAAGAGTGAAATGGTTCATTTACATCAGACAATAGTGCATTTTTACAACTTTGTCAGTCTGCACTATCTAGTTTTGAAAATAAATATCTGCAAATTGCATCTGCCAAAACACAGCTTGAGTTTGAAAAACGTTTTCGGAAGGAATACAAGTATCTATGAAATCTAAATTTTGATGTTGAGATGTGTAATCGATACATTGAATATCTATTTTTGGTCTATTAATTAAACTCCTGAGAGAACCGAGCATTTTATCTTTATCGCGAGAACAATTTGCATATATAGAACTATCAGATGTCATATCATTAATTAGCAATGTCTTAAATGACGAAATAAAATTGTGACAATCTGGGTGTGTATTAGAGCCACCATGACCTCTGATTTGTGAAAAAAAATCCAGGGGATCCTGGTTTAATTGCTGAAGACTCAAGAAGTTAACGCCTGAAATGTTTTTAAAATCTTTACGGTTTTTATATCGTGACAAAAGTTACATAATGAAATTGGCCTCATTTTTCTTGAGCCTGTAGCATCAAATTTCATTGATTGTAGTTTTTTCACTGCTTCATTCCAAAACTGAAAGTGATCTGATTCTAAAGATAAAGCATTACGTAAACTGGTACTTTTATGACCACCACCATTAAGGCTATCAAACAAATTGTTCATGAATAATATTATTTCAGCAGTGAAAAAGCCAGTATCAATGTTAATAGGTGGGACACTATAACTATGGTCCATTCCAAATCGTTCGCATGTCTTCAAATGCATCGATAGAGAGATGTAGACTGTGTTGCTGAATACTTCTGCATGGTTGACCTGTAATGTAAAATGAAATTTGGCTAAAAATTGAACATTTAACACTGTACAATAGTATGAATAACATAATAGTAATTGTCTCGTTGGTCCAGTGCTTAGCCCGTGCGGATCACGAGGTACTAGGTTCAAGTTCTGCCTCATTGCCAAACCAAAATCTTGGAATTACCTAAATGGCCAACATTAATAAAATCTTTTTAACAAAACGACTTGAAAATAACAAAAAAAAAACTTAAAAGCGAAAAATAACATAGTATGTGCTACCTTCAGATTACTTTGAAGGCGGTGGCAAGTGAGTGACATAATAATCAAAGCCGTTTCTTTTAAATTCTAAAACTTGATTGATATGATTTAATCGGCTTAAGTTACTGAATTACTGTGTTGGTACTGCCTTCAAAATGATAACGTAAATGCTAATTTATATGGAATTGAAACAGTGCAGTAGTACCTATAGATGGCGCTGTTTCAATTCCTCATAAATTCGCATTTACGCTAACGCGACCGTCACAGTATCAAACTGCCACTAGTCCCTCTGAAGGTAGCATATACGATGTTATTTTTCCCTTTTTATTTTTAGTCGGTTAAAGTTTTTTGTTACAAAGATTTTATTTTTCTGTCTTTAGTGTGTCCTAGCATAGTGAACGAAAGCGCCACAGTACGGGAAAATTCGTTATTTTCATTTCAACACAAAATTACTGAACCGATTGTCATAAAAATTTAATGGAACCAATCTGGAACTATAGTCTTTTAACAACAAAAGAATTTTTAACCCATTTGAGGTCACTGTACGCAACTGAGTACAGACATATCCATAGGTGTAGATTGTAGAACTCGGAAAGTTAAGTAGGCTAATCATATAATTTTACTCTATTATAAAGCTCTTTAGATATTTTGTTAAACATTATGCGGGTAGTCTGACATTTTTTGATAAATAGTGTCAGTTGAAGTTGCATCACGGAAACATTGTACACGTAAGTGAATGATATTATATATTTTTTCATAACCATCGATTAAAAGTTTGTTTTTTCATAACATTAGTAGAAAATAGAAGTCAAAGTAAGATTTAAATTAGAATACAATAAGTTATTTACAATATCAATGAAACTAGGGTCATACAAATTGTACTGTACGCGTTTGCGTACAATGACAACATACGTAAGTAAAATAACTGGTTTAGTTTACATATACCTTGTAATGAATAAACAACAATTTACACCTCGAGAATGCTACATAGGGCTTGAGGAAGTTGTTGATGGTGTTTCACGAGATAGTGATGACGATGAAAGTGATTTTGCTATCATACCACCTGATCCAAGCACATTGACTGATGAAGAGGAAGGTGCCGAGGAGGATATAGCAGGGTATTTCATGCCGCCTGATGTACCTGATACTATAGAGGTATTTACGAAATCCGAAGATGGCAGTAACGACGATAGTGATGATGAACCACTGGCGTCAAAAAGAAGACGACAAGATGTTACCCGCCAATCCGATCCGATGCCAATCTGGTGGAAATGTGCCCCTTCATACACTTCAACATCACAACGTACTTCCGAAGTCAGTGATAGGAAAAATGCGATTTGTGAAGAGCTAGGGGCCTAAACCTATACAAATATTTGAAAAGATTGTTGGTATGATTATATCATATAGCAAACTTTACGCAAATCAAAACAATCGACACGCGTTTCAACTGGAGTCTTCGGATTTTAGAAAGTTTTTTTGGAGTATTGATACTATTTGGATATCACAAGTTACCCCGAGAGGTAATGACTCTAGATGAAGATATAGGCTTGAAATTCGTCGCCAAATCTATATCAAGACATAAGTTCCGGGATATAAAAAGAAACTTAGTTGCAACATCAAATGATGAAAGATAATAGTGTATGTACAATGGCAACTAACTATGACACCATAGAATTATTAGGGACTGTCAAGCGACGGAGTCCAAAAAAGCGGGAAAAAGCAGACGTAGCGATACCACATTTATTTCAAACTTACAACAAAAATATGGGTGGTTTCGTTATACAGAATTGCTGTTCATGGTAAAAAGTGGTGGTGGGTGTTATTTACTTACATCTTGGATTAGTCTGTAGCTAATTCTTTTGGCGTTTATATGTAATGAGTAATGATACTAGTAACGATAAACGAGTAATGATACTAGTAACGATAAACGAGTAATGATACTATACTTAGGTCTACTATACTATACTACTATAGGTCACTTTCCCGTCAAAACTGAAACACCGCTGCAGTGTGTCCTTTGTCATGCAAGAGTGCGCTGGTAATGTAAGAAGTGTATCAAAACACTTTGTGTTGAAAAAGCGTATTTTGAAAATTTTTATACATAAGCGGTCATTGTACTCAGTTGTGCACACCCCTGTAATTTCATGAAAACTAAAATTTTTCAGTATTTTCTTTAATTTCATGCTTATTTCTTTGTTTTTTAATAAGCAATTAAAGATTATTTAAAAATATCATTTGTACTTTTCATTTGACCTCTAATGGGTTAAAATCGGTTAAGAAAAAACAAGTGTCGAATTGATAACCTCCTCCTTTTTTTTTAAGTTGCTTAAAAAGCCGTTAATTTGCATTTTTTTGTTCTAATAATACTTTTATATTGAATCTTCGGTAAAATAATACATAAGGTTATACATTTTTAAATATATATTCATCACGCGAAGACGCGTGATTCGTGTTTTTAACGTATTGCCACATTACTATTAGTAAAAAATAAACTTTAATAAAGTATTTTTCACTACTCTTGCTCAAAAACACTGTCATATTACCACTCTACAGCGGGGCTAAACAAGCATTTTAGCCTCTAGGGGCTAAAGTAATTTTGTTTTTTAAATTCTTGTCTGTTACGAGTGCTAGCCAAGTACTAGCCTACTATAAAACAGAGGAGGTTTTATTCGAAAATGAAATCATTATAGGTAAGGCCCCGATTGTTTTGAAAAATAAATAAAAAACTTAAAAATTGGAATGAAATGCAGCGTTCTTGTCTGTGGAATGCGTTTATTTTTTTATTTAATTTTTATTGAGTTGCGAATAGAGCGAGATTTGAAGACATGGGACATCCTTTACGGTGTAATACCTTTGCCTTTTTCTCATGTGAAAAAAATAAAATTAAAAAGCGAGAATTTAAAAAACAATTGGCGTGAATAATACACACTTGATTTTTTACAGAAATTCATTGTAAATTTGTGACCGTAACTTACATATTTTTCAACAATAATTGTTATTGTTGTTTTCATCTAGTGAGAATGGTGATCTTAATTTGGAGATGGATGAAATCTTCAATCTGTTACCATCAAAGTCGAAACGCATTTACTTAAATACTTTCCTACGATACCTACGAATATCTACGAAAAATTTAATAAGTGGAGAAAACAACAACGATTGGATTCACTTACGAAAGGAGTTTTTTAAACTATTATCTCCCACTTTTACCTCACATACTCATTATTCATCTTCACAGTAGTCGGAAATTATTTCTAACACACAATTATTTCTAACACAATGGGCGTCCCACAGGGTTCAATTCTGGGTCCTTTTCTATTCCTAGTGTACATAAACGATTTACCACACCATGTTAGCGGCATCTGTGAGATAGTACTGTTTGCTGACGACACATCCCTAATTTTTAAGAGTGACAGAAGTAAAGATAATTCCGACGATGTAAACCGTGCCATATCGCATGTGTCGCATTGGTTCACTGTTAACAACTTACTTTTAAATGCAAAGAAAACTAAATGTATTGAGTTTTCATTACCAAATGTTATAAAATTAGATAAGTCTATAATGATCAATGGTGAAACACTAGAAATAGAGAATTCCAGTTTTCCTGGGAGTGACCTTGGATTCTAAACTTCAGTGGGGTGCTCATATAGAAAAACTGTCAGGTAAACTCAGCTCAGCTGCTTTTGCAGTGAGAAAAATAAGACAGTTTACTGATGTTGATACAGCTAGACTTGTTTATTTTGCGTACTTTCACAGCGTAATGTCTTACGGTATTTTGTTGTGGGGCAAGGCTGCTGATATACATTCTATATTTGTACTTCAAAAAAGAGCAATTCGAGCAATATATCAACTAAAATCACGCGAGTCCCTTCGTCAAAAGTTTAAAGAAATAGGCATTTTAACAGTAGCCTGTCAGTATATATATAACAGTATAGTTTATGTAAGACAAAATATTAATTTGTACAAACGAAAAGGAGATCTAAACCCACGTCTTACTAGACACGGGCATAAGTTAGTTATTTCTGCATATCGTCTCCAAAGAGTTAAAAAATCTTTTGTGGGTTTGGGTGTACTCTTCTATAACAAGATCCCCAAGACTGTGATGGACTTGCCAATGCACAACTTTAAGCAATGTGTTAAAAAACATTTACTTAGTCGAGGTTACTACACTATTGATGAGTTCCTTAACGACAAAGGTGCTTGGAGGCCATTGGATCAGCTTCCACCTTCACACAGGAAATAAAACTACAAGAAATTGTAATTTAATTGTTATCAAATGTAAATTGTAATACTGTATGACTTTTTTCAAAAGAGCAACTGTTGAGTTTCTTGCCGGTATCTTCTCAGCAGAACCTGCCTTCCGAACCGGTGGTAGAATCTTTACAAATAGTCAACTGACGTGTCAAAAGTGCTTGTAAACTGAGCCTACTTGAAATAAATGAATTTTGAATTTTGAATTTTATGTTACCGGGTAAAAGCATTGTCCTTAATATCCAAAATTGTAGACTTTGTACATTTAATTTTCAATTAAAATAAATCATTGAACATGTACTAAACTATTTTATTTTCTCGCAATCGTAGTGAAAAGCAGAGTGTAACACGTGGGGCTAAACCCATTATAAACTCGGTTTCTATTTAGGCGGCCCTAAAAATACCTCGTATATAATGGGTCTTTTTAGCACCTTGTATAACAATCTACTATTTTAGAAGACTAGCGGATGGCCGCGACTTCGTCCGCCCTTAAACCTCTTCTTACGAAAACGGGAGTAACTTCTCCCGTTTTCCCTACATACGTTTACCCTTCACTACTCTGCTCCTATTGATCGTAGTGTGATGAAAAGTATACTATATCTAGGAGTATGAAGAATAATTGTACCAAGTTTCGTTAAAATCCGTTGAACAGTTTTTGTTCCTATAACGAACATACACACAGACAGATAGACCGACATTTGATGTTTTATTGTGACCAGAACGCGTTGTGAGCTATTTTTCCGCTACGGTCCCGCTTTTGCTTTGAGCTATTCGGTGCGCGGCCGGATTTTGCGCTTTTTATGTGCTTGGGTATAATGCGGCGGCCACGGTCGGAGGCCCTACCACAAACCCCCGGCCGAAGGCCGGGGTATAATTAGGCGCGTGGGCCAAGGCAGCGCGTTTTATGTGCTTGGGTGAAATGCCTAGCCAAATCAAAAATCAAAATCTACTTCACTATAAGAAAGTTCTGCGTAGTTTTACTTTACAATTAATGGGTATACACTCAATCATCCCCTGTTTTCCTAACCATAGAGTTGGATTTTTTTCCAAATTTATCATCATCGTCATCATCATATCAGCCGATGGACGTCCACTGTAGGACATAGGCCTTTTGTAGGGACTTCCAAACATCACAATCCTGAGCAGTCCGTTTTGATAATTTTGTTTTGTTAGAAAGGAAATATAATGAAAAAAAATATATTTCGAATTAGGTCCCATATAAATTTCAAATACGAAAAAAAACTAACAAATAATGGAGCTTTCTAGTATGTTAAAATAATTTTCATAATCGGTGTAGTAGATCAAGCGATTACCCCCTACAATACCCAAAACTTTACCTTTTTATAGTATTTTAGTAGAGGCCCCGCGGTTTCAGTCATGTAATGCCCGTTTCCTTAAGAGTATGAGGATAATATATAGTTTAAGGCACTCACAGATAACGTGGCTTTCTAGTGGTATAAAAATTTTTCAAAATCGGTGCTGTACATCCAGAGATTACCCCTACAATACCTTTACCTCATTATAATATTTTAAAAGACGCCCCGCGGTTTTACTCGCGTAGTTCCCGTTTCCGAGAGAATATGTGGATAGAATAGCCTACGACACTCGCAAATAATGTAGCTTTTTATTGGTAAAAAAATATTCAAAATCGGTTTAGTAGATCCAGAGATAACCCCTTACAATTCCTCAAACTTTTTTTAGCAGACGCTCTGCGGTTTTCTCCTCGGAGTATGGGGATAAAATATAGCTTATAATACTAATAAATAATGTAGTTTTCTATTATTAACAGAATATTTAAATTCAGTTCAGTAGATCCAGAGTCTATCCTCTAAAACCTCACAAATTTTACCTTTTTACAATATTAGTATAGACTAGCCCCGCGGTTTCACCCGCGTAATTCCCGTTCCCGTGAGAATACGGAGATAAATTATAGCATTTAACACTCACAAATAACGAGGCTTTATAGTGTTAAAAGAATTTTGAATATCGGTTACGTAGATCCAGAGATTAACCCTTACAATCCCACAAACTTTACCTGTATAATATTAGTATGTTTAGAAAGTAAAGATTCACAGAGTATTTATTGATAACTCGTAGATTTTAATTCTAATGCTGAGTAGATTCGACTTCAAAACTTTAACGTTCCCACGAAACTGAAAAATAACATTATAATATTTTCTACCTATGAATCACTTTGTTCGTTTTTTTCGTTTATGAAAAAACCACATGAATGACAAAAAGAATGTCTGAGACAAAAATCTTTACGATACGCCTTGAATTAATAGATCACAGGCTTGACACCGACTTCAAAGTGATCAATAGGTAGAAATTATTAAAATGTTATTTTTCCCTTTTTAGTTGCGTGGGTACGTTAAAGTTTTAAAGTCGGTTGTATTTAAAAACAAATTATGTGTAGGTATCAAGGAGGGATAGTACATTAAGGCAAAAATAGGAATAGCGCAATAGATTATTTTCCTTTACATCCAATGCAGTATATCACATAAACGCTAAATACAATAGTTTGATTGTGAATTATATAACCACCTGATTAGATTGCAATAATGTACCAATGTAACCAAAGTATGAAAAAAGTATAGAAGACAATATTATTATAATAATACGGTGGTGTTCTTTATGAAATTTTGAACTAAACTGCATTCAAAGTTCAATTTCGCACATTTTGTGGCTTGATACATAACAGCTTAACACCGTCCAAATAAAATGACGTACTTCAACATGTTTTCTGGTGAACTGACAATTTTAGTAGGTATAGAAACACGAATATCAAGTTTGACAGCGTTTCATACTCTATTACCTACAAAAATGATGATGAAATGACATACAAAAAATTTTAATTTACTATAACTATAAAATTCATTATTATTTACACAAGTAAACTTAAATCCTTATCAAAATTAATTACCTAATAATCAAGAGGATATTATAGAGATAAGATTTGCCTTTTACAGTATGTTAATTAGTCATATAGTTTCGAAGATAATACAAAATTTCAGCAAAGACGCAAAAATGCCGCTAAAAGACGCCCCGCTGTTTCCCCCTCATATGTGTCCTAAAGCAAATCTTACCAATAAAAAGGTAATGGTAACTGTTTGGTGGTCTCAGCATGGTGTTATTCACTATAGTTTTCTCCGATCTGGTCAAGCAATAACAGCAGATGTCTATTGTGCCGAACTCCGAACCATGTTGACAAAACTAGCACTTAACAGCCCCGACTCATGAATCGATCTTCACCATTATTGCTCCACGACAACGCGAGACCTCAGTTAGAAACTATTCGTCATCCTCCGTATTCACCAGACTTTGCTCCAACGGACTACCATTTTTGTCGTGATTTGGACAATTATCTACGTGACAAGAAGTTTTCTTCCCAGGAGGCAGTACAAAATGCATTCACACAGTTTTTGCAGTCTAGATCGTCGGAGTTCTATCGCAAAGGCATTAATGACCTTCCCATTAGATGGCAGCAATGTATAGATAATAATGGCAACTATTTTGATTAAATAAATTTGTTAAAAATTAAAAAATAAACAATTTAGATTTTCAGTACAGATCGGCAATTTCATACTTTAACCCCTAATATGATCGATACTGAGGCCCAAAACACTTTTTTGTTATTTTTTGTCTGTCTGTCTACCGCGCACCACGCTAAAACTACTGAATGAATTCAAATGAAACTTAAGTAAAATTAGTGGACTATTTATTATACTTTAAAAAACTTGCAAAAATATATATAGAAGGTTGTGAAATAGGGATTGAAAGTTTACATCGCTTTTCACGCGGAAAGAAGTCGTGGGGGTCCGTTAGTTATTTATAAAAATCATAATATATTGGTAACTTGAATTATAAAATTTCATTGGTAAATTAAAAAATTACCATGACCTCGCGGCTGCTCAATGCAGAACTAGCAAAAGCAAACAAAAGAAAAACAAGATCAGCAAGCCACGCCTACTAGTCAAAAGTTCATTTCTTCCTTTAGTGGCCGAATAAATACTAAAAGCCAATATGATACAGCTGATGTTCTATAGCTCGTACAAGATTGTTAGTCATCACCACGCGACGTCGCGTTACCGGCCTCAGCGTAAAAGGCCGTTTCACGCGACGTCGTGTGATGTGGCACTGAACTTGTTAAGAGAAATTTTAGTAGCAGGAGACACTTGGTGGTGTCAGACTCAGACCTGCGTGCCCCAGAGAGAAATCCTGGTCATTACCTAATGGTGATGTTATTATATCTAATATAAATATTGTTATAAAATAAATAAATAAAAATATTACATGACATGATTACACAACTTAAATTCCTAACAAAAGGTAGCTACTGTAAATCGTTGAAAGGGTTGAAAGTGTGTTTCGATTTTCACACGGACGAAGTTGCGGGTGTCCGCTAGTAATAATTATAATTAACTTGCTCTTAAATTAATGAAAATAAATTTGATTAATTACCATAGAACAATCAGATATGGTAAATATATTTTATATAACATTTTATAAACAAACCATACATAATTTAAAATAAATAAGTTATAAAAAGACATGTTTTATCTACCTTCATTTCTAATTTATTTGTTGGTAAACAGTACTCATTAAGAAAGGCTGTAGTATAACAAATGAATTGACTAAAAATGGCTATGTAGTTAGTCTGTATCTGTACACCATAGAAGGTGCGAGAGGATCACCATGAATCCATGGAATGCTAAAATATTTGTCTCATACTTGTGCATTATATGAATATCTCTGTGAGCTATGTTCAAATTTTTTTTGGCGCACCTACTAACAGTAAACCTCCGAAACCCCTGCATATTAAATTTCATTTAAATTGTTGGAACTTTTTCAGAGATTCAGCTTGTTGCAAGGAATGCTTGTTTAAAGGTATTAAAAAGGGATTAAAACAACTTGCCTTCATCTTGTCATAAGAAGTTGGTCTAATGTGTTTATCCGTCAGGGTTGTGGTTCTTGCACGTCCGGCTTCACCATCTGTAGCATAGAGCTCCTCAATGATGGACCACTGTGCACGTTGATTACCAATAAGTAGGTCTTTTTTCTGAAAATTGTTTCGAAAACATTTTAATAAATGTGGTACATCGTACATGTGATATATTTTATTATTATTATATATATAATAAAAGACATTATCAGGATCATTACTATTATTACGGTTAATAAGTAAATCTCAGATATTAATGAATTTATTGCTGCAACATTAGCAGTCCCTTGATCTGAGACAGTACATCTCACTCCATATCCTGATTTAAATATAGCATCAAGAAGTTCTTTAAGAATATTTTTTAAATTTAAAGTTTTAATTCCATCTCGGACAAAATAAAAAGCAAAAGGTAGTTTCCAAGAAGAAAATATCCCACACAGCATAAAAACTAAAACTTAATCAGCAACATTATTTGTTCTGACACCACCTCCTATATCCTCAAAACCTTGAATAACACCTGTATGAAAGTATAACATTTTGGACTAATTTTAGATAAGGAAAGTGCAAAAATTTTTTCATCATTGGTAGATATATCTAGCACCTCTGAATTTAACACCAGATAATCTTAATTGTGAGTCTACTAATACCTTTTCAAAATGACTTAACAGGGGATACTTTGATACAAAAAGTTTTAATTTAGTTAAAGATTGATATTTAGCCTTTAATCTGTTAAGTTGAGTTTTATTTTTTAGTTGTTTCTTTAATGATTATTATTAGCTTGACGTAAATTTTTCTTACAAAGAGTTTCAAACTTATCATCCGGAACTCTATGAACAAAATCTAGCTTTCTACATGACTTGAGTCTGTTATATGCACCTAACGTGCACTGGTATGTTTTCTAAAGCAGACTCACAATTAGCAGGTATGGAATCAGCTTGACTCGCAGTTGAAGTCTGTAAAGTAGACTCAACATCAGTTTGTAAATTGGAATTTTCAATAACATTGACCGGAGACAATATTGAAAACTGTTCTTTACCACTGTCAGACTGACTCTCTGAAATTTAATGGGTTTGAAGATGTCTGTCTGTATGTAATGTAAAAGTAGATGGAATATGGTCAACTATTGTACAGGAATTCATTACAATGAATGAAAAAAAAATCTAGAAATTTTGAAATTACAGATGGTGGTGAAATAGTATTTGGATCAGATTGAAGGGGTTGATTAGGAGTAGATAGCGTAATTTCTAAATTTAAAGTAGCAATAGCATCCTTTGTCAATCTATGATAATTACATACCTGGGTAGAAAGTGGTTTTCACAAATTTTAACGTTTTCTAACTGCCTACGAGTATATTTCCGTAATATTGGACAATTGATGAACGATGCCTCCCATCTAGTGTTATCACTATCAGTAAAAGGTACAGCACGTAATTTGATCGCGTTTTACACTTGGGAATAACACATTGCCTCATTTTTAATTTAAAACAAAATTACTTTTATCAATAACCAAGCACGAGTTGAACTACATTGTATATCTTCTTATTAATCAAAATTTATTTAAATAGTGAAGATAATTAATTAACAAGAAAGATTTATCCTTATTATTAGTAATTCCAGCGGCGCTCATGCGAATTTCAATGATTTCAATTATTGAAAAGTCAAAACCAATCTTTCGCAGTAAAATTACAATGGCGGCGCAGGCACGAGGCAACAAATTCAAAACAATCTTACACACGTGGTATAAACACATTTCTCTTTCATTCATAAAAGCTATTATTTTTCTTTGTGTAAATTTGACCAATCACATCAGTTCTTCGATACTTAGAATTGTAACAGTGTGCAAGTTTATTTAAGTGTACAGGTGAAAGAGATAGGCATGGCCACCACCTACTACAGCCCATAACAAGGAGAAGGATGGAGATATCTCTCTCTTTTGTTAGTAAAGGATGGAGGATTCTCATTTTTTATTCTACGGTTGGGAGGGCCTGATATTTACATTTCACTATAATTGCAGCCATGTTTTTTTACAAGGCAAAAATAAAACTTTAATAAAAAGGTTCAGCCAATCACAACAGAGCATAGACTGGCTTCGGTTCCGAAAATGATCGGATAATTAAAAAGGGATGGAAAAGGCATTTTCCATAAACACCACAATGTGTGCGTAAAGGATGGAGAATCCGTTAAATTGACGAATCTTTTGGCCGAAGGCACACTGGCGTGGTCTGTACGGCCTATTACAGAGCTTAAACGACTTAACGAGGTATAGATATCAATCGTTTTTTGGACTGGCAAAACAAGAGAAGATTTCTCTATGGAAGGGCTCGAACATAGAGAAATTCACTATTAGTCTGAGGGATCGCACAGTGATCAATAATCAGTTTTGTTATCTATATACGATTGGCGATGGAGACTCGAGTCGACATCAGTGACAGACGACAGTGAAGTTGAAATGGTTGAACTTGCGACTGTGACTGTGAGCCGTGATATGTAAAAATATTTTCATTACATGTTGGTGATTGTATTTCTACGCTAATGAAGAAGTGCAAATAGATTGGTGGGCACAAATCCTACTTTTAAAGACTGTGTCTCAAAATACTGTGTCAACCGTGAAAACTACTTACATTTTAGCATGTAAAATCAAAATGTCGCAACAAAAAATATGTTTACTGTACAACAGCTCCCCGGACAGCTTGGTCAACTTATGCTTGCACTACATCATAACTAATTTAGAGAGATACACGGAACCGGACATAAGAAAGGATTGTTGGCGCTTGAAAGATGATATAATATTTCCAGCGGAGCTATGTGAAAGATTCCTTGAGGTGTACCAAAGACATAACGCCGTCAACGATCACATCGCCAGCTTGTTTCGCGACCGATCGTGCACACGTTTGGAGGAGGTGCGTCTCCACAATTCGAGAATCACTGTGGACGGTATACGTTATCTGCTGGAGCACAAGCCACAAAGGATTGAACTGGTGAAATGTGAGTACTTATCTCAGTCTTGGGTGGACTTGATTAGCAGCAATAGCGAGAATCTGGTATCCCTCAAGTTTGGGCCCCTCAAATATCTCGTTTCCGAAACTACGTCACTATTTCATCAGCGCTGCTTAACGATAAACGCGCCGAAGTTGCAGCGGCTCACCATCCAGTGCCGGGGAACTGGGATATCGCCCATACTCACGAGGCCACTGTGGCACCTCACGCATCTAGATTTGTCAGATTACACTGCAGCTGGTACTGCGTGGCCCATAAATGAATTGAAAAAATTACGATCGCTTGTGCTCCACAATGTTGTGTGGTCAATGAAAGTAGTGGAGTGGATATCCGGTCTACATTTGCTGCAACACCTTGATATCTCACAGGCCAATGAAAGACTCGGAAAGTATGGTAATCCAAATCAAGTACTGACAAGGTTAATCACAAATTTGACAGAATTAGAGTCATTGGATATATCTGGCACTAACTTAGCTGGCACTGGCTCTGTTGTGGTTGGCCTCAGTGAAGGATCTTCATCTGATCAACCTGATGCTTTCAATGTCCGTTGTGACATACCAGGATTATCAAGCCGAGTGAACAGACCTCTAGAATTCCTGGGCTTATATGGAACCCACCACGGTGCTTGCAAAAGGCATGACATCCCAGCCAAATTGGTAAGATTTATTTGCTTAAAATAATTTAAATCCATGGCAGGATTTGTGATATATTGAATTTCAAGCAGACTAATCACATTACAAAATTTTGAAAATGTTTGCCTTTAAACCTGACATAACAGAAATCAAAAAAGAAGTCAGTTAATTACTCTACATTAAATAATATTCTTGTTTGTAGGTTTTTATATGCTACAAGATTTAACATGTGGCTTTGTTTCCATTAATGTTATGTTAAAACTTACAATTTTTTTCTTTTTTTTTCCTACAAGTTAGCCCTTGACTACAATCTCACCTGATGGTAAGTGATGATGCAATCTAAGATAGAAGCGGGCTAATTTGTTAGGCTTAGGATGATATTCACACTCCTGTCAGATTCTACACAACATTGTATCGGAACACTAAAGTGCTTGTTGATATGTTTTTGTTGGTAGGGTGGTAACTAGCCATGGCTGAAGCCTCCCACCAGCCTGGACCAGTTAAGAAAACCTTAATCGGCGCAGCCGGGGATCTAAACCCAGGACCTCAGTCTTGTAAATCCACCTTGCATTCCACTGTGCCGCGTTAACCGTCAAAAACGATTCTGTCCTGCAACAGTTTTTTCTGAATTAATGTTACCCTTGATGTTTTTTTGTGCCCCAACTATTTGTATGCAAAAAATATGGTAATCAGTTGAGCACATACACGCTTTGACATTTATAAATATAGAATTTATAGAAGAACAATCTAGTACAAAGCATATACTTCTTCCAATTATTCATACATGAGCATAATATACATAACAATACCAGCAACAAGATGTTGGCTCTATTATATGTTCAGATTGCCAAATTGATAACATAGTTTGACACTATCAACTTTTGCCAGATCACTGGAGATGCAAATGAGGAACAAATCCTCCAAGCAGGACTTACGTACATGGAGAGGCCTGCAATGCTGACACGTGTCCTCAATGATCTATACTATATGTTCCGCAGTATAGAAAAGTATCACAATTATGTTGATCGCACTTTGTATGTTGTGCTTAATGCAATGGAGCAACATGTGTCTGAGAAGCACATCCAAATATCTGGCAGGTAATTATTTTATTTATAAACTAGCTGACGCCGCGCGGTTTCGCCCACATGATTCCTGTACATGTAGGAGTTCTCTCAGAACACTGAGAGAATTTTTCAAATCGGACCAGTAGTTCCTGAGATTAACATGTTGAACATGTTAATCTCAGGAACTACTGGTCCGGTCCGGCAAACAAACAAACTCTTCAGCTTTATAATATTAATATAGATTTTGGTTCTTCTATTACTTTTTTTTTACAAAATATTCATATTTAAGTACTTTGAAGTTTATCTATTTGTAGTAATCCTACCAGTGAAGATGAAGAATCGGCTAAGAAGAGATGCAAAGTAATTCAGCAATTACTCATTTTAGATCATTTTCTTTATGTCTGTTACAGTTGATTTTCTCTAAATGGACCAATTAAATTAAAATTTTATATACTTGTCAGTTCCTTATGAACATTATATCTTAAATAATAAATAACTCAATGTTTTGCATACCAACTAACATTACAGAACCTACTTCATGCAAGTTCAATTGGCACTTCTACTGAACTTAAAAAGTTATTAATATTTCTTATTAATATGTTTTATACTTATAATGGATATTTTATAGATATAGTAGATATGGTTTAAATAACTTAATGCATATATGTTTTGTTTTCAGTGCCATCCTGTTCTACATTGTAAAAGGTAAAGAGAAGACGCGCATCGGAGTGAAGTTGAAGAAGCGAATTATAACTGCCCTGCTGAATGGAATGGAAGCTCATCTCGGAGACGACACCTTGATGCGGAATGGCTGTTTGACTCTTTGCCAGTTCAAGATACCTGTAGATGTGGTAAGTTGTAAAAATATTACACATTTTGCTTTCTGACATTGTCAAATTTTGCTTCTCACATATTTAGTTCCACGTTACTTTTACATTCTTCGAACATCATCATCATTGTCTTCATTTTATCTGACACTGGACGTCAACTGGGAGGACATTGACCTCTTGCAAGGACTTTCAAACACTAAAGTGTTTAACTTCATACAGATAGTGGCTCCATGTTTCCCAATTAGTTCACCTACTGGGAGTTCAATCAACAATGCGCTCTCAGGAGTCCCCGAGTCTTGTCATCCTTGTCTTGTTGTTGATATGGTTGTGGGAAGTGCGGACTTCGTACCTCAGCTCTTCAGCTTCTGCCCCACCTATTAAAATTTTTGATATTTCGCCATCAAAACAAAGTTATACGTATCATCATTATTATCAGCCAATGGACGTCCACTGCTGGACAAAGGCGTCTTCCATGGACTTCCAAACAAAACGGTGTCAAGCCGCCAGCATCCAGTGGCTCTCTGCAACCCGCTTGATGTCTTTGGTCCACCTAGTTGGCGGGTCGAACAATACTGCGCTTTCCGGTGCGGGGTCGCCATTCCAGCACCTTGGGACCTCATAGCTCGCTCCATCGCCCGCTGAGTGACTTTGAGCCTCCTAATAAGGCCCATAGTTTATACATATAGCCCTACTTAATGTGTACTGTTTATCAACAAACAAATTAAAAATGAGTGTATAGATCGCTAGTAAATTCATACCTAATAATAATAATTGTAATTATGAGGATTTTATCTGTAACAGAAATAGTTGACTGTAGAATGTGTCACAAAACAACTTATTTTCATCATTGCAAATGCAAGTGGATCCTCTTGAATAAGCTTGTAAATTATATAATATGAGAACACTGAACGTTGACATAATAAGATGTTTCCTTCCCCAAGTACCAGCTTCCCTCCAACAGCTATTGCTTGTTACTGATTGTTTTATAATGCACTTTAATGTATATGCGTTTTGATGTATACAGCAGTGCATACAGTACTTTACTTGTATGTTTTTACTGATAAATGAATGAAGCAAATAAGTAATGTAACTCTAATATCTTAGTTTGATTTATACTCTCTCACAATCAACCAACTCTTCTTGGTTACTACTAACCTAGTCTATTTTTAAAATGGTGCACTGCTTGGCCAACCCACAGGGTTCAGCTTAAGTCAATTTAGAGATTTAGCGTTCCGGTATTTAAGCCTCGTAGATATCGTCAGAAATATGGGTAGATTGAAGTTGTAACTCTTCCACTTAAGACCTTACGTGACCACCATCTTAGACTGCATCGTAACTTATCAGTATTATTAACACACATGTACTCGTATATCTCGTGACGAGAAGATATAGTTGTACCAGTCGCAGCATTTTCGTCTTTGCTGCTATTCATAGAAATTTGACTTTCCTTCGTCCTCAGATATGTCATGGTGTGTATTTTAAGCCTGCGGGTGATATAGCAGTCAAGGACTTTTAGGCTAGTTGACACTTTTTTTAAAGGGTCTTAAATAGTTCATTGTAATTTTTTCATAATTTTTGAGACGTGATCACATAACATGTCTATAGTTCAACTGTTTCATGACGGCACTGTAATAAATCCCATACAAATGGAGCGTTTGACAAAAATTTTAGTTAACAATTAGTTCGACGTTTAGTACATCAAGTGTGTTAGTGACGTCACAAAATGGACGACAGCGTTTTTGACGTTTGGAAAATTAGAAAAAATTCGTGATAGTTAAAATTAAGTTTTTTAAGAAATCCTTAACTTTTATTAATTGATATCGATATATTTTGGACCCTTATTCCATGTACTGCACGATATTGATTTTGTTTATAATTAAGTCAAAGCCAAAGTCAAAATTCATTTATTTCAAATAGGTTTAGTTTACAAGCTCTATCGAAACGTCAGGTAATAATATTAAACTTAAGATAATGGTGATAATAATCATTCGAAAACTTAAAATTAAAGTTACGAGGGTTCCAAATGCGCCTTGGTCCGAAAATAAAAAATAAATTTCATATGAGTCAACTACCCTATTTGACATGGTTAAAACAAATATATGACTGATTTTCAGAAAACATGTCATGTTTTTTTCAGTTGTTCGAATACGAACGCGTCGTGCAGATATTGCTCAACGGTTTGGCTGATGTGAACCAGGAGGGGTTCGTGCAGCGTATCGCCATCTATCTCCTGAACTCTTTGGCGTGCCAGGTCGATGGAAATCAGAAGAGATTCCTCGGAAACCACGGGGCTATTGGGGTAAGTCAAAAACGTAAATAAATAAATAAATAAATAAATAAACGTAATTTATTAACATGCAATGTTCATGGTAAAAATTGTAGGAGTAATATTATGATTATTATGAAGTTAAAGAAACATTCTTCGATTTGGTAATATAAAATGTTCTCAAATTATGATGTTTTGGTTTTTTTTTGGTTTGGTGAAGATGTACCTACAAGTACTCTAGAAAAATGTGTAGTATATAAGCCAGAATGTTCAAGTTTGATGAGATTTTTATTGTATTATATATATAGTATGAGATTCGGCTTAGGAAATATATACCCTCATCTACTATTTATTTGGGATAAGAAATATTTGATAAAATTGCAGCCAGATTTGCACTAATATATACCTAATGCTGGGCGATAACAGTTATTTTATTTAAAGCTAATATATAATTAAATAACTTATAAAATACATACATTGAGAGATTTGATTGACAAAGCAAGCATATGTTATATGAGTATAAGTTGTCTGTCACTGATATTTATTATTCATTCAAGTGTTTATCGATTCTGGAACCACTTAGGTGCTCAGTTTCTAGGGCGTTCTTAATAGCGCCCTTCAGCTATGAATAATTTGGTTGCATTTGTTCAAGTGTTGATAGCACTTCTATGGGTATGCGCTCATTTGAGTATAGTTAATATTTAAATGATGATGATGATGATGATGATGATGATGATGATGATGATGATGATGATGATGATGATAATGATGATGATGATGATGATGATGATGATGATGATGATGATGATGATGATGATGAATATTTAAATGATTGGATACCCATAATATAACACGCAACACTTCTTATAATATGGCGAATATTTTATTTATATTATATACTTTATTTTATTTATATTATATACTTTATTTGCACACCACAATGACAATAAATAGATATACTGAATAGAAGCAGGCGTAATTCTGCGGAATTTATAAATACATATAAATAAAAATTGTCTGATTGTTATTTCAAAATTACTATGTTTTCTCATGTGCTTAGAATTATTGACGTGATACTAAAACACAATCAACCTATTTTAAAATTTTTGTCTGTCTGCCTATTTGTCGGGGGTAATCTTTTTTTTATTAACATATAACACAAAATTACTAAACCGCTTTTCATGGAAATGAAATGGGAATTTTGAAGTATACTCGTTCAAACAAAAAAAATAATTTCAAAATTTGTTAATAAATGACGAAGTTGTGAGGTAACAAACATTAAAAAAAAAAACGCGTCGAATTGACAACCTCCTCCTTTTTTTGAAGTATACTCGTTCCATCAAAAAAAATAATTTCAAAATTGGTTAATAAATGACCAAGTTGTGAGGTAACAAACATTAAAAAAAAAACAAACGCGTCGAATGACAACCTCCTCCTTTTTTTGAAGTCGGTTAAAAAGCGTATTTTTAAAATATGTGCCACTCTCATATAATGTGGACTATTGTAGCTCGAATGATTTTTGTACGAATGAGGCGAAGCCGAATTATAAAGTAGCAAACGAACGAATGCTAACAATGGCTAACATGCAGTGGCATACAATACATTTTCTACGACCATGATAAAATAATTAACAAAACTTGCTGAATAATATACAATATGCGTTAGGCATGGCCTCCTAGATTTTGTCTCTTATTAGGAAGCCTGAATTTTTGTAGCCATGCTATTTACTCGTAAAATGCTATTTAAAAATAAAAAAAATCTTTGTATCCGTGTGGTAATAAACATTATCAAACGACCTATAAAAATGTATAGCTTTATGATATGGTTTGAGGTTTAATATTAAGTAGATTACAAAATGTAAGTAGAAAAACCTAATTTTAGCAATATTATGGTACGCTCATAGACGAAATACTTACTTTGGATAATGTTTTCTCATATAAGCGAATTTTTCCAACAAATCAACACCCTTCTCAAAAATAAGAATGTCTGACTACTGCAGGTCTATATAATGTCATTACCTTTTCATGCAGCGCAGTAGTTATTAATGACCCAGTAACCATTTGCGACTTTCTTATATCTAAGCGAATGTTGTTTTTTATTAATCATTGCGATGTTATGAAAAATGAATTCATATGGAAATTTTCACTTAAAAACTGTCTACATTTGTGATTCAGCAGTTTTAGAATAGTTAAGCTGTTTCCAATACATTCCCAAATTCAGAGCAGCATCAACCTTAAACAGATTAAAATGTTTTAATTTAAAATGCGACTACTTCAAATGTCCAACCGAAAGTTATTTTTGGCACTCATTTACTGAGGACCTTTTTTTGATTGCTGATTGCGAGTCTTCTTATAAAGTATGCCAAAGTAGCTCAATGTTAAGTATGCCCTGTGAGAGTATATAACTTGGCAACTTCGAACGTAACGTAACTTAACACTCCCGATGTTGCGCGCGGGCCAGGGGGCGTGTAGCGATGAATGAAAAACCCACGACTAATGCACGTCATTTTCCCGCACGCATGATTTCACACCCGTGCAGTCTTCCCTGTCGCCCGCATATCGTGAGAGCGTTACCAACGAGCTTGCCAGACTGTATACTGTACAATGTACATAATAATATTTGTTTGTACTTGATTCTTGTTACTTTGGAAGTTTTATTACTTAGTCAAAAAGATAAGATAAAAGGACAACGAGCACTATCTGACCTGGTTTGTGAAAATTCGCATACAATAACCAAACTATACTATACACAGCCTAATTGATATGCACTATTTACCAACAAAAAAATTAAAAATGAGGGTATAAATCTGGTCATTTCACACCTAATAATTATAATTAACTTGTCACCAAATTAACGAAAATAAACTTGAATAATAAGCTTTGAAAACTTAGATATAGTTCATATATTTTTAATAACATTTTATAAACAAACAATATATAATGTAATATAAATAAGTTATGAAATGGCATGCGTTTTCTACCTTCATTTCTGATTTGTTGGTAAACACATCCAGTAGGGATACATTTTAAATTATAATATTAATAATTAATTTTATTTATGTATTTTTTTTTACCCATACAACAAGCTACGCTTACTTTGGGGCTACATAGCGAATTGTGTATTGCTTGCAGTATATTTATTTTTATTTTTACTATAGAAGTAAAATGGTAATGCGAGATTTCGTATTTTCGCTTTAATTTTATAAATATAATCATTGCGGCAACTACTATTAGATTGACCAAGTGGTGCAGTCACCATGACTTCTGCATACAAAGAAGGTCGTGAGTTCGATTTCCACGACTAAAAATATGACAATACCCACAATAATGCGACTCATATTTTTGTAAACTGGACTCCTAATGATATCTAATCCACTTCTATATATATTAGTACAGCCTGGGTGTAGTTATCATACTTTGCCCATTGTCCTTTATATTCCAAATCACATGTTTACAAAAGGCTAAATACAACTGTTTTGTTTAAGTACGAAGTTCGAGTCAAATCATCTCATTATTTATGTATCACATTTCTAAGCGAGAACAATCATTAATCAAGCATAAATTATAGTAATGCTATGCGAAGCTGAGCACTTTCCAAATCATAGATATATTATGCGACTAATTTGTGCTTATATTTTTTTAAATTCTTAACAAGTTAGCCCTTGACTACAATCCCACCTGATGGTAAGTGATTATGCAATCTAAGATGATAGCGGGCTAACTTGTTAGACGTAGGATGAAAATCCACACCCATTTCGGTTTTACGCGACATCGGAACGCTAAATCGCTTGGCGGTACGTCTTTGCCGGTAGGGTGGTAATTAGCCACGGCTGAAGTCTCGCACGGACCAGACCTGGGCCAATTAAGAAAACCTTAATCGGGCCAATTAAGAAAACCCGAACCGAGGATCGAACCCAGGATCTCTGTCTTGTGAATCCACCGCGCTTCCACGTGCCACAGAGGCCGTCAATGCCGAGGCTAAATGTATTTAAATATTGTTTATTAACGATGTTCGACTAACCGTGGAATGCATAGACGTCGTCGGGGCACCCCCAGGGGACCATTCACCCGCTGAGTGACGAATTTATGCGTATGAGAATTCGACACTCAGCGGGTGAATAGTCCCCTGGGGGCGCCCCAGCAATATCTATGAAATCCACAGTTAATGTTGCCCCCCATTAAGAATTGCACATGATTTCTCATATTACATTTTATAGATAAATAAAAGATAAAATGTAAAATATTACCTGTTATATTTTGACAATTGACCTTTGAAACCTCCCAAAACATTGAAGATCAAAACTCCCTAGTTGCTTCCATTCTTAGCTATGGTAGAACCATATGCTAACTGACTCTCAGCGTCTATTAATTAAGGAAGATCTGTGCACCCTAGATCTTCACCAAGTTGGTTATTAGATGAAGAGTATTTTATATCAAATTAAATACTTCAATACGACTTTATTGCTAAATTTTAGTCCAGCCTCCCAAGCCAAGTAAATAAATAAAACACGTCGGCACGTCGATTCTCTTTCTACGAATAATAGATCTTGATAGCAAATGTAATTCCCATACATCTGTCTAGTTTTCGAAGTGTTAGCGATCGTAGAAAAAGAATCGATGTGCCACTTACCTAGGGGGGCAGGATTATGATGATGGTCGCAATTCAAGACTTTTTTTTTGCAGACGACCCTATACCACCGTGTTTGTTATGAAGTAATCTTTATTTTAACTTAACTTTAATTCATTAACCAGACCATCATTTCTATTGTACCTGTACTGTACTATTGTATTTTACTGAGTGGAATTAATAAAATCGTACAATAGCACCGATTTACCTGTTTATACTTTGCCCATACAAGAGTTGTGACGGGAAAACAATAAATCATCCAATAACCAGCTTGGTCTTATATTGGGGATCCTCTACTAAAACGTGAATTTAAAATCATTAAGTACTTGTTCCGTGATAGCCCAGTGGATATGACCTCTGCCTCCGATTCCGGAGGGTGTGGGTTCGAATCCGGTCCGGGGCATGCACCTCCAACTTTTCAGTTGTGTGTATTTTAAGAAATTAAATATCACGTGTCTCAAACGGTGAAGGAAAACATCGTGAAGAAACCTGCACACCAAAAAATTTCTTAATTCTCTGCGTGTGTGAAGTCTGCCAATCCACATTGGGCCAGCATGGTGGACTATTGGCCTAAACCCTTTCATTCTGAGAGGAGACACGAGCTCAACAGTGAGCCGTATATGGGTTGATAACGAAGTACTTGTTCTTATTGCTTTCTTAAATAACTTTGACGTGAACATAGAACCCGTTGAATAGACATATTGGTATTTTGTTGCAGAAAATGCTGAACCTGATCTCGGACCGACTCGACAGGCACATTTGCGACGACGTGCTGGAAGTGGCCTGGTCCACAATGTGGAACGTCACTGATGAAACGCCACAGAACTGCCAACGCTTCCTGGAGAACCGTGGCATGGAATTCTTTTTGGAATGCCTCAAGGTGACTCATGAACACCATTATCGTAATCTTCTTTACAAATTAGCCCTTGACTACAGTCTCTCCTAGTGGTGATGCAATCTAAGATGGAAGCAGGTTAACTTGTGTAGGAGGATGACAATCCACGCCCCTTTCGGTTTCTACACGACATCGTACCGGAATCGCTTGGCGATACGTAGGATGGTAACTAGCCACGGCCGAAGCCTTCCACCAGCCAGACCTGGGCCAATTAGGAAAATCTCAATAGGCCCAGACGAGGATCGAACCCAGGACCTCCGTCTTGTAAATCCACCGCGTATACCACTGCGCCACGAAGGTCGTCGTCGGTAATTGTGGAAACCTCCATTTAAGTAACTACCAGTGGTTTCATCCGCGTTGTTTCTGTTCCCTTGGGAATACGGGGATAATAATATAGCCTGTGATATTCACAAATAACATGACTTTTTATTGGCAAAATGATTTTTAAAAACACTTAACTGTTAGATCCAGAGATCACCCCCTACAATACATTACATAAACATACATATAGTATGTCACACACTTTACAATGTCTCTTTATAATGTTACTAGCAGATAGCCCGCATTTTCATACGCTTGGTTCCCGTTCCCGTGGGAATAAAGAGATAAAGTAAAGCATATGCCACTTATAAATAACGTGTCATTCTATTGATAAAAGAATTTATAAAATCGATTTGTTGAATTTAGAGATTACCCCCATATCCTTACAAACTTTACCTCTGTAGTTCTCTCATTTATTTATTTCTTCTGTTTTTTTTAATTGTTAACAATATAAGTATAAAATACAAAACATTATTAAAAATTTATAAAAAAAAGAGTGAGGAACCTCCTCACAATACGCGCCGTCTCAAGAATCACTGCCTTTTGTATCCAACTCTTGATCCAACAGTTACCGAAAGCTTCTTAAGGTGTTGGTCAAAGCTTTTCGTTATAAGACCGTTGACTTAAACAAATTATAAACTAGCGGAACCAGTCAAGCAACACTTAGACAGTTAAGCAACCAATGGCAAGAAAGTTATCGCCGACAAACAGAGTTTTTAACCGCTTATATATAAGATTAGTTTTAGTATAAGTAGATATATTCTGATTAGTAATTCTAGGGACAATGAATGTCACAGTTTGTGATTTGCGTTTGCGGTGAGCTGATAAAAATACAATTTTGTTTTACAAAAATTTTACAATTACGAAATTATTTTCACAAATAAAAATGTGATTCGATTTTCTAGGTATTAAACTGCCTATATGCAAAAAATCTTCTTGGTTTTGTACTGCAAGAATGTACCTTATTGTACAATGTGTGATCCTTGACATTCTAAGATACATATTTTCTGTATACTTCTAGAACTTCCCGGATAAAGAGGAACTACTTCGCAACATGATGGGCCTCCTTGGTAATGTGGCCGAGGTACAAGAACTCCGTCCTCAGCTCATGAACAAATTGTTCCTCACTGTTTTCTACGAGCTCCTCGACTCATCCAGCGACGGCATAGAGGTATTCAAATTCAAAATCGTTTATTTCATTAGCCTTAGTTCATAAACATTTTAAAATGTATAGTTTGCCACATAGACCCTACTCCGTTCAGTTGGCAGCATGGTGATATTTCATCGACTGTCGACTTCAGCTGTCGACTGCCCACAATCCATGATGCTACTAGTAGGGGAGCCCGGGATGCTAAATTTGCAGTTACTAGAGCGTCATTGGGACCAATTACATTTGGTAGATTAAATTATAAGAAGAATTACTACTTTGGTTATTTACTTTATTCGCTTTTAGGGGTAAAAAAAACTACAGACTTTAAAAGCAATTTTTATTACTTTGGCTTACTGGAATTTTCAAAAAAATTTAGCGATTAATTAGGAGGTTATTTCCTTCAATATAAGCAAAAAATTTATCTCGATCGTAACTCGAGGACTAAAATATAAGGGTTTTATTATGTAACTTTGAAACTCTCCCATTCCATTACGTTACAAATCTCAAATCCATTCCGTTGCACTCAAATCGCCAGATTTTCGAAATGTGCAATTTTTAGCTATCAACTCACCAAGTATCTTAATCTGATGTGCTGGTTAAGTATTTCTGAAGTTGGTTTTTCTTTGGATGCCCTAAACGTATTAAGCCCAATATTAAGGGCTCATACTTGATGGAAGTACTCAACAACGTGCAAGGTATAGTCCCTTATGTTAATTTGCCGCGCTTGAGTAACTGCAAAAATCCTCTCTTCGGCTATACATCATGCATGATGGATTTGAATTAAAATTGAAAGTGCATTAATATTGAAAGCCACCTGCTCGAGCAGATATCAATGGCAGTTTCAAGCTGTTTACTTTCACTGCACGTGCGGGTCATGTATGTTGATCACTGGGTAACAGCTCGAGCTGCCCGTTTATGGCTGGCCTAAGAGCCAACTAAAAAAACTTCTATAAAACAACTTTGTAGTTGTTCTTTTAAACAATGTAAAAAGTATTCTTACTTTTAAATCCCTGTGTGAAGTTAAAAGCCGGTAAAATTCAAGCATTATAACTATCTGCATTGGAATTTGCATTGTGCTAGGACTTAGCTCTAAATTCCCTCTTTGGTAAGAAGGGAGACCTTGTAGTAGGCCGTCAAATATACAGATGCTGACATTAAACGATGGGCTATCCTGCTTAGGCCATTGCATAGGTGTATAAAGGGGAGGGGCGGCTTGCCCACTCTAGAATGTACCTGTGCCTACCCTAGGATTCTGGGCTTTCTGGTATGAAATTCTATTATGATACTAATAATAGACTAGATGTCGGGTTCCAGGCCCACCCTAGATGCAATGTCGAATCCTCGTATGCAATGTTAATACGAAAATGGGGCTTTGTGGCGTCTGATGGCTTGCGATGGTGTTGAAAATGAAAATTAACTTAGGCCTGTTGCTATAGATATTTGTAATATGCTGATTGCTGCTTATTAAAACAAAAGTAAATTAAAAATTTATTTGTTTTGAACATCAAGTCATCCTTGCAAATACAACTTATTTTTACACTTACGGTATAAACAACTAATAATTAATTAATAAACCTGTGAAGAAAAACAACATTAAAAGCTATTGCTTCAAATTTTCTTTCACAATCAATCAAAAATTTCCTATAATCAGTATTATCTGTGGTGGCAGCACTTTTTAATCTATGTTTTATTAAGAAATTCATCAAATATATTAAAAAGTGCTGCCACCACATATAATACTTTGACGTTAATTAATGCGCGGAAAATTCAATTTAAATGAAGTTTATAAGAACTTCATTTACATATGTATAATATTTTACATAGAAATGTATATAATAAATAATTGTGAATGCGTAGAAATCATCGCATAAGCACCTTACCAAACATTTTATGGTCTAACAATGGCCCATTGTGTAGTGTCATCATGGCAATAATGACACAATATAATAGTGCTTTTAGCAAGAAGGTGACGATGTAATCCACAGGTGAGCTACAACGCGGCGGGTGTCCTGGCGCACATGTTGTCGGACGGGCCGGACGCGTGGACGGTGGACGAACCGACTAGGGACGCAGTCCTGGCGCGCCTCGCCGCCGCGGTAGAGAGATGGGATCGCAGCGCCGAGCGCAACATCAACTACCGCTCCTTCGAGCCGATACTGACGCTTCTACACGTGTATCACACGCCGCAGTGCCAGCACTGGGCCGTGTGGGCGCTGGCCAACCTCACCACCGTCTACCGTGAGTATCCTGAGACGAGCCGACCAGACCATTTTTCACACAGTGAAATCCAATAATAAGTTTCAAAATATCTTAAATTATAATGTACAATTTTACTGTTTCTGCATGTGGACGCTCACGCCTCACACAACACTCACGCAACCAAACACATACATCATCATCATTAAGTGCCATCTTCCAACTGAAGTTTGGAGGTCATGTGTAGAAAACTCTTGGTCTTTTGCAAAACTTTAAAGCTGTGTGTATTTTAACTTGGTCCACTCTGTAGAAAACTCTTTTGGACTTTTGCAATATTTTTAAACTGTGTGTACTTTAACTTGGTTCACTCTTTGACATCATCTATCCACTTTCTTCGTTGTTTTCCTGGAGCACGTTTTCCGGGTATCTTACCTTCTAGCCAAACCTAGGAAACTCATAGAGGGATACCCTTTGCAGATGCCCAAAATGCCTCCTAATATGAAAATGAAAATTCATCATAATAATTGTCATGAGGTTATGGCTACCATTGGCTCTTTTTAAAACTTGAGCATTCGAGACAAAGTCTTTCCAGTAAATTTTGAACATCTCAAAAGCTTGCAACCGTCGATAACATTCTTTTTTCAGGACGCAAGTCACGCATATAAACACATACATACACAATTAGTTATCTACAGAAATCCCTACTGTCCTGTGATTGATCATTATCATTTACCATTCCAGCCGAAAAATACTGCTGCTTGATCGAGGCCGAGGATGGCTTAAAATTACTGCATGACGTGCTGCGTCACCCCGCACCCTACGCCATGATCAAAGACTTGGCGTGGGTGGTGATCAACAACTGCAACAACTTTTGGGACGACCCAGAAACCCAAGGCGATTATTAGCAAAGAGATTACTTCGAGCCGCTGTACCCGCTCGACAGTATATAATGCGTTTTTCGGCCGAGGGTACACAACTCGAAGTCACCAAATGGTGGTATGTTTAACAAGAGGACTGCTTCACCCCCAATAGGGTTTGTTGTTAAAAAAAAACTTAGCAGCACGGCCCACCGTTATTTGTGTTTGTAAAATTTAGAAGTAAGGTTTTTTTTATTTAATGACTTAATCTTGAATTTTTTTTAGGTACATCATCTACGTTAATTCGATTATAATTGTTCTTCACAATATTTATTTTTTCTATAGACGTACTTTTGTCGTTGTTGTCAAGAGTTAGAGAATTAAAATAATATGTCATATATGGATATATATGGATTTTTTTAAAACCTTTAGAGGGAATGAATGAATTTTTATTAATAAATTTTATTCAATGTATTGTTTTATAAATACGTAGTGTATATAATATTTTACCAATTATTGTAGGCTTTTATAATTTGATTCATTTTTATGTTAATAATAATGGAATTATTCATGAAATAGTGGATACTAATAGTAATATAATATTTTATGCAACATATTTGTTGTTATTTGAAAATGTTTGCGCTTTTATCTTATAATTCAAATGGTCTATCTATCAGTTCAGCTATCACTTTCTGGTCCCTATCTGGTGTGTGTTGATTGATTTAATTAATGTGATTACAATTTTTTTTATATATCTATGATATGGTTTCAAACATGGTTTCATAAAAGAAGCGATACATTTTTTAGATTTCATCTAGATATATAAGCTTGGGCTAGATTGTGCGCTGCTAAGTATTACTTTATATTAAAGGCAAGTGAACAAACAATTAAAGGTGTGTTGATTATTTTTTGGTGATAATTGATTAATTTTGGTAATTGATTAAAATTGATTAATTCATGCTCAATTTAGGTGCACCTAAATTGAGCATGAATTTAAAGGAAAGCCGGTCCATAATCCCTTTCGTCATGGCAGACTAATATTGCATGGTTTTAATTATTTTCACCTCTGTGAACTGTGTTGTTTTAGTATTATAATATAATTAAAAGGTGTGTAATTAATTTTAACTATCAGATTCGTGAGTGTTTTTCATGTTATTAAATATTAAAACACGGCTGAAAGTACTCGAGCATACATAGCACGAGACAATAATCACATTAGATTCAGCCATGTTTTATATTTTATAGTTTGTAGTTAATTACTAAATGTGCAAATTAAATAAAAAGTAAAAAAAAGTCCAGTGTTGATTATGAAAATTAATATCTCTTCGAAGTAATATATTACTTGGAAATAAAACCTTTCCAACAAATGAATATTGCTTTAGCGTCAATTTGGTTGTATACAAATGGAGGGGTAGCAAAAAAAATAGTGCCATCTCTTTCCAACTCTAACCTATTGAAAAGGATAGCACTATTATATGTATTTGAATACAGCTAAATTAGCGGCATTATATTAAGGCTTTCACATTTTGCAAAGATATACTATTTACTAATTACTAAAAATACGTTACTAAAAATACGTTTTCTTATATTTTTGTATATAATATTATATATATTGCATATTGAAATACTATGTATAGATAGTAAGGGAGGTTTAAAAAATTCTCTCTCAGGTGAGATTTCAGCACGCCTAACGTGTATAAGCGACTTAAATATGTCGACTACAAGCGAAATAGCTCTCTTTCGTTGCGTACATAATGGTACGAAAGAGAGGGAGCGATACTTGAGGTATTTGTCACAAGACACGTCGTTAACGCGTGCTGGTGGAAATTTTAAAAAAATAACATTTTTAAAGAGATAGACGATTGTACTTATCAATTGAAAACAGCATTGCTGCTTGGCAGCATATAAGCAAGATAGAAGTAGACCTCTTTCATAAAGCCCTACTATAATAATCTCTGATTCATTTCGATCTCTTCATTAATAAATAAGATAGTCATTATTAAGTGTTATATGTTTAATTAAGGTTAAATATTTAATCGCATATTAATTGGTGTGCATTCAATAAATTGACGTTTTTCTTCTACGGTAGAAATTAAAAGGAAATAATTTTCAGAGTTCTTGACTTGTATGGAAATTAACCAATAAGATACATAGACTTCAAATAAAATTAAGATGGACATGGATGGAGTATTATAGTAACTTGAATAAGCTGTGTAAATATATCTGAAAACAAATACAATAAAATACTAAAACATGCTGAAAACCAAATACAAATCTTTTACATTTATTCAAACTATATTCTTTGTGTACTATCAATCTAGTTGAGTCCTTTACCTAATTGATCAAGTAAACAAAAAACTTGTCCATCTTCTTTCCTTTTATGGTTTTATGCACCATTTAGTAAAGACAAATGATTGTATTTTTTTTTAATAACGGCTTAAATTGTATTTTTTTATAATAGCAGTATGAAGAAATTGATTGTATTTTTTATTTTAATTTATGATTGTCCTATTTTAATAATGAAATAAATATTGTCCAAATGTTATTAAAACCTATCTTATAATAATTTAATTTTTTAACCATCACAGTTATACTTATAAGTTTTATCCATTTTAAAATGTACATGCAAACAAAAATGAAACGTGATAGCCCAGTGGATATGACCTCTGTCTTCGATTCGGAGGGCGTAGGTTCGAATCCGGTCAGGGGCATGCACCTCCAACTTTTCAGTTGTGTGCATTTTTGGAAATTAAATATCACGTGTCTCAAATGGTGAACGAACGTCGTGAGGAAACCTGCATACCTAAGGTAGACTAAGGCCTAACCCTCCTCTCATTCTGAGGAGACTCGTGATCAACAGTGAGCCGAATATGGGTTGTTATTGATGATGATGATATACCCTCAATATATCTATTCCACCTTATGGTGTAAATAACGACACTTCCAAAAATTAATTAGTTTAATCGTCAACCCGTTATTAACCCGTAAATGGGTATTTGTCAGTTGTAACGATAAAGTACGACGTGTGTTGGTAAATCCGGATTTATATTTGTCTGACGTGACGTATCGTGACGCGTCAGAACAGAATCGGTATCATACAATTTGTATGATAACATTTACACTTGTGACATGTCGTGATGTGCCGCATACAAAATGTAAGTATGAAACTGATTCTGTTTTGATGCGTCACGAGTAAACCATAAATTATACAATATTTTAAATGAATTTTAAACATTTTATTTTTGCTATTTGTCTGTAGCATACAAGAATCGAAATAACTGGTCGAGTGTCAGCTGTGATATTATTAATCTGTTATTTTATTAAAATATGACGTTACAGCCACGTCACGTAACCAGTTGTTTTCGGGCGAATATCAAATTAATGAGTAAAAAATTTGTAAATAATAATAGAGCCTTTGTTTTAAAATATTTTTTCTAAGTCAAGTAGCCAATTGTCATAACATCTCACTTCTCAAAGCTTGCTTATTCAGATTCATACTAAAATGAACGGTATGTCCCAAACTATACAGTGTTTTTTTTTTTTAATATTGATGAAATTACTGTGAATTTAAAAATATTAAATAATGATTGTAATGTAAAAGTAGATTCTATGTCTATATAAACTAAAAATATTTCCAAATGAAGTCGTAACATTTATTATATGTGTGTAGTTTAGATAATATAGAGATATATTCACTTTTAAAATGAAATTATTCATAAAATATTTTTTGTGGTAAATACGCACGCTGTGCTATGAAATATAACAGTGGGGTATAAATGTAAGAGATTTTTTTTTTTAATAATGAAGAATGGCAGTATCCATGACTAAGGTTGCTTTAGTAACATCTAGTTAATGTAAGATAGTTACAGTAAACTTGGATATGTTTTACGATATCTTCACAAAAATATCTTTACTGTAAAGAGAAAATATATAATATCACAAACAATACTACTATGGTACCTAGTTAGAATTATTTCATAAATGAGGATATATTTTAATTATATTTATTTAGTATTTCTTCCATTACTTAACTATGTTTTTCTAATGTGCACTGCTTTATGTTTCAAAACACAGCGCGGTCTAAATGTCCTAGTTTTTCTATACAACTATTCACGTCCATTTACTTTTTAAAAATGTTTTTGTTTTCTGCGTTACTTAGAAATGTTATTGGAAGTGTATGATTCCGGCATCGAAAATCCTTGGAATTTAAAATTTTAAAATTCCTTAGAATATAAAATAATTCTTATTATAATTCATCAGAAATGTTAGTTACCAACATTTCTGAAGAGTTTTAATTAGATATTGAATTAGATGGTAACTTCAGCCAACTTTTGACGACCTCCATGGCACGGTGGTATGCGCGGTGGATTTACAAGACTGAGGTCCTGGGTTCGATCCCCAGCTGGACCGATTGTGGTTTTCTTAATTGGTCCAGGTCTGGCTGGTGGGAGGCTTCGGCCGTGGCTAGTTACCACCCTACCGGCAAAGACGTACCGCCAAGCGATTTAGCGTTCCGGTAAGATGTCGACGTCGTGTAGAAACCAGAGGGCTGTGGATTTTCATCCTCCTAACAAGTTAGCCCAATTTTATCTTAGATTGCATCATCACTTACCATCAGGTGAGATTGTAGTCAAGGGCTAACTTGTAAACAGTAAAAAAATGACTTCAGCCAATTGTGGCTCAACTTTTCTTTAGATTTGATGGGTACTGTAGGTTACAATAATTACTAATGTGTTTTAAAGTAATATATATGCGCCAAGCTTTCGTCAGCTCCTTTTGTCAGAATCATACACTAACCTGTATAGAATATAATATAATATTGGTTGTTCGATAAATAACTAATGTCTTTCAATACAATTAATAACAAGTATCAACGATACATTCATCGACATTCGACAAAAGGTCATCCAATAGATCATTCTGTTGGATGACCTTTTGCAATTTATCAGGAAGTTTCTACGTTCAAAAGTCTTGCTCTTAAGCAAAAAATTGGCCCAAGAAATTTTCGATCACTTTCATCAGTATTAAAGCTTTTTTTCAATTTTTTTTTTTGTTTTGAAATGAACTTTTACCAAGTTCATCATGGTGGAACATTAAACACCTTGTGGTTTACCAGCCCTGTCGTTTTCTCCTGATTTCTTCGTATTTGTGTAGTCATTGACGTATGAGGCCTGTAAATAGATGTTTGGATTTTATAACATATTTGCTCGTAAAGTATCTTTTATTTCACCAATTTCAATATCGTAATACATCTCATTACGCGCATGTGCCGTAATGTAAAGAAAAATGCACATGTGCCGTAATGTAATATAAAACCTTTATCATCTATAATAACGAACGGTACTTTTTAAATCTTGGCAAAGAGTTTTTATGTCAAAAAGTGCTCAACATTTTATAAATAAAATTAGCTTTGTGAGATATAATATAATAAAATAACATTTAATTCTTTAATTTTAATAATTTTGACCATAAATGTTATCTGTATCAGAAACACAAAAATTATTAATTTACTTTATTAATAATACTGGCTGTTTTGAAGCATTTGTCAAAAAAACGACAAGCGCTGGTGTGCGCATTTCGTTATCTGTGTAAAAATGACAAGCGTATCAAAATGTCATCTTATGGAAAACAGGCAAGGATGCAAATTCATTTTCAAAGTGTGTTCAAAGTGTGTTTCCTCGCAAATGTGTTATAAAACGTCGTATGACATGCGTGCGCTTTGATAATTACAGCCTCTGCTTCCTGACTATAAGCTCGGCTCTATCGCCTCTATCTAATATCGCCTCGGTTGTAATTTTCAACTTACCGCACTTATATGATAATGTACTATTACGTAATATGTAATATAAACAATTTTTCATAGCAAACAGTATGAGAAATATACAAGGTAACCACATTTGAGAAAAAACGATGTAAATTATATTATCGAACAGCCTATTAAGTATACGAGTAAGTGTTGATTATATTTCTGTAATGCCGTTTACTTTAATATTTCATACTTATAGGTGTTCTTTTGTTAAATAATTTTTTCTTATGAAATGAAAGTTAATCTTACCTCTTAATGGATTTTTGTTTGTATTAATGTTCTTAGTCTAATAAATTATATTAAAATATCTGTCTTTTATTTGTAACTCTGATAATTATCCAATAATATTGTTGACTACAAGACGTTCCGCGGTTTCTCCCGCGTAGTTCCTGTTCCCGTCAGATATGGATAAAATATAGCCTGTGATAATGTAGCTTTATTATGACAAAATAATTTTGAAAATTGGTTTAGTAGTTCCAGAGATTACCTACCCCTTATAACACCACAAACTTTGTATTATTTAAATAGCTGATAAATATTCATGTACGTATATATACAATTCAGTGTGATAAATTCATGATAAACAGCAGAAGAACAGCAGATAACTGATACAAAGCATATTGTGCTCAATATAATAGATTGTACATATTCCATAGTTCATATACTCAATATCAAATGGGCAAGGCTATAACAACAGAATGGACCAACTAACCTGGAACAACTTGCAGAATCGTAATCTGCGTGCGTTTTTCAGTTCAAAACTGTAAACGGAACGCGGTCCTCGAGTTATGCATATTCAATACCTCACAGCGCCTGGTCTAAGTATTTTTTTCATAAGGCTGTGTGACTAGTAGAACTATACCATCATTTTGGTCATATGTTTTTCCATCATTGTCAGCATTGTGTTTTGCAGTTTTTTCAACATTCTTTCCATTATATTTGTCAAGTTAATTAAATGGTCGTTTATTTGAGCATTCCGGCTTGGGCATACAAAACAGATATACCTAATGTCCCATAATTAATGGATAAAACGCAAATCGTAGGTCACCACGTAAGTAAATTTAGGCAAATCGGCAGATAATATAATACATTTTAAAGAAAAAAGCTGTGCTCACTTTAAAACGTGAGACACTTTTTGTATTGGGAATTCAACACCTCCCATACATTTTTAGTAGCAACTTTGTAACTACAAACAGTAGACACGAGTTTTATACTAATTTATAAACCTCGATAAGTGTACAAGTTTTTAAATCGATGGGTACACTTCAGTTCCATATTTTTTTTATAGGACATTTTTTTTAAATCGGGTCATCTTAATGAACTAAAAACAATGAACGCACTTAAAGATTCTTGTACAAACCAAATAAAACATAACATTAAAAAATTGCAACGTACCTAATGCACTGGTAATTTATATAATTTCGGATTGCTTAACAAATATTAGATTCTTAAAATTTTAATTATAGCAGCATTGAAAAAAATGATTCAAGATAGAAAAACTTTAAAAATCCGAAACAAAATATATATTTTTGTCACTGTAAAGATTTTTCAAAACTGTTATAATTAGTTATAGTAGTGCATCTACCACATAGTTTTGCGTTTTACCCATTAAATGCGGGACACTCTATAAGTATATTAAAGTTCCCAAATAAAACAAATATTTAGAACAAATCGTATCATTTATTTAATAACGCTCCATAACATATTCAATATACAAATCTAAATAAAATTTTGTTTAAATTCAGGTATATCCTGCATGCATATTTAAATCATTAAATTAAATGAATTAATTGTTATTACATAAAATTTATAAACTAAATAATTATGGTGTTTAGTTCTCATTTCATAAGGAATATTCAAAGGCATTCTTACTAGATAAAGGTATCATATATCTATAGGTATAGGTATATTTTGTTTAGGCATTTACCTAATGTTTATCCTACGTTTTCACATTATTGGATTAAACAATAAAATATTTATATTATAATTATGATTTCGTTCGTAATTAATTCAATGTCTATACGACGTAATATTCAATTGGGTATATTCATCGATTGCCTTAACTAACTATGCAATAAAATGAACTTGTTAGAAATAATGATATGTGATTATTTGTATACGATAAACTATTTTAACATGAAAAAATAACAATTAATGTTTAAATATCACATAATAGTCGTAAAAATATTCTCTAAATATTTTTATAATATCTTGTGGTCCATTTATACGCTCTACTTCGTATCGTGCCCAAAAGCGCGAAGTGCCAGCGATATAACTACGAGTACTATATAAATTCAATTCCTAGGTACATGTTTATGGTTTTAAGCTAAAAACATTTGTAGCTGCGCTGCTTGTGGTAGTGATTAATACTATTTTTAATTTGCAATGCGAATTCCCATGTCCATACCATGTCACTACAGTTATTTCCCTAAAAGCTTAAAAAAAACCCATAATAATTTTTACCACCTCCGAGAATGAGAAACGCATTACAATAATTACATTCATTTAACTTTCTAAACATCTCATAAGATTTCGCATGCTGAGAACTAATGCAATTGTTAATTATCCCGACACTGTGCAAAACGGCCTGTTGCTAATTTGTAAAAGCTTTTGATACTCGAGATTTTTTTTATATTATTGACCTTATATAATTTCCACCTCTAAGTCACATAAGAATTCACATAAATCTTACCCTACATTGCAAATATTTAAGGCTTTGTGTATAAAATTGTAAAATTTGCTAAGGATATTTTATTATCTTGATTAGAATAGGTATTGTTGCCAATTAGATCTTTCATCTCAAGCACGTCCACTCTCTATACAACCAACTCACATTAATTATAGTTAACTAGTCAGAACTGTCTTTGTAGTTTTCTAACAACCCTACATTGGTCAACTAATCTCAAACAACTCTCACGTACATTATATTATTATCCAAAAAAACTTAAATAATTTACGAAACTCTAACGATTTTCTTCAATATTATCCACATGAAATCCACTTTCCGATTAAAAATGTGTACCCAGAAATATGGGAAAATCCCCGAAAATTGGCAACACTGCGCAGCAGGCGTCGCGTATGTTATATCGTCTTTATTCTCGCTGCTAGCTGACACGATCGGAAGCGGAGTGGTCATCTTCCCGATGTTATTCGTTGAGGATGCAAGTTCGCATGAGAGCGTCAATCACAGCGTACGGGTCGCAGTTGGAGGCGGGACGGCGGTCCTCGAAGTAGCCCTTCTTCTCCTCAGCCACTAGGCGCGGTATCCTGATGCTGCTTGCACGACTGGCAACACCTGGAGATATATCAATTTTCAATATGAGAAACGACAATATCCACTAGCTATGAACGCTAAGCATAAGAATGTTACGAGTATGTCCCAAGTACATTCTTAGTGCAGAAGGAGTTCGAAATCTTAGATTTATAATGAGTCAGTTGATATAGCGATTTTCGAATAGGGATGATGACAGTTTTTTAAATTGTATATAAATTATGAGTACGCTAATAGTAAAGCAACTTTGTAAAAGTATAAAGTAAGTGTATCTGCGATCATTACTTTCGGAGCTACAGGGATTTAAAGGGTCAGATTTAAAAATCAATATATTCAAACCTAGTCATCATCCCCATTATAGATAACGATATATCAGGTGTTTTTTTTCCACCTGGACTGACGACATCAAACAGTCGCAGGGATTCTCTGGATGCAGGTGGCTCAGTATCGTGATGTTTGGAAGTCCCTACAAAAGGCCTATGTCCTCACGGTACTCTTTTAAATTTTTTATTTTACGACTTTGTTCACATTTTAATGTACAGCTTTCTAGTAGTAAGTCTCTGCGCTAAGCCGTGGATAGACGAACGGACGGACAGACAGACGGACATGTCAAAACTATAAGGGTTCCCCCTGGACTACAGAATTCTAAAAATAGATTTTGATTGATTGAATAGTTACCGGCGCTGAAGTCGTTAATACTGGCGGTTTCGTGCAGGCCGGTGAGACGACGTTCGTTGTCCTTTCCGCCGCGCGGATCGTATACCTTGATATGCTTCATGTGCACCTTCGACAGCTTGTCGATCGCCTTCTCGATCTCGCTGTTAGAAAATTACGGTATAGTCAATCTTAAAAATAAGCATCAATAGCTCCATATATCCTTTGTTAACGCTGAGTTTGTTGTGGGCTCTTCTCGGACCAAGGCGCGTTTGGAGCCCTCGTAACTTTAATTTTAAGTTTTCGTTTGATTATTACCATTATCTTAAGTTTAATATGACGTTTCGAAAGAGCTTGTAAACTAAGTCTATTAGAAATAAATGAATTTTGACTTTTTATTCATAAGTTGGAAATGGGTTGGGCATATTTGTAGATTGTAGAACGAAAGATGGACCAAAAGAGTTACAGAATAGGTGCATAGGCGTAAAAAAAAGAAACAGAGGACGTCAGAAAAAAAGATGTCGAGACGTCTTCTTACAAACTATCTGGAAGCGTATAGCCCGACTTGTACATGGTCAAATTATTCCTTTTATTCATTAATGTTAGACTATAAGACAAAATTGTAAGATATAAAAGGTTTTTTTATTTCATTTATTTATTCTAGGTCTTGGTTTTATTTATTTATCCATGCTAAACTATTCCATACCAATTTCTAATAGTATTTTCTGACTAGTTGGAGAGGAACAGGCATATTGATCATATTAAAAAGATTATTTTTTTAAATTTATTTTTAAAATTTTCGTTCAATAAACTGTAATTATTAACAATCGTTAAAACATCGTTACTACTTGCTACTACCATGACTACGCTAATGTCACTTTACGTGAAATAACCTGCTTACTTAGGTATCAAAAGAAGTAAAACTATACTCACATAATACCGTTTTCTTCCCTCATCTTCTTTGTCGAGAAGTTAGTATGGGCCCCGGATCCGTTCCAATCCTGAACTGGTTTGGGATCGAAGGTGACAATAACTCCGTACTCCTCTGCAAGTCTGTGTAAAATGTATCGGGCGATCCAGAGATCGTCGCCGGCTGTAACTCCTACAGCTGGACCAACTTGGAATTCCCATTGGGATGGCATCACCTCAGCATTGGTGCCTGCGATAGGAATGCCAGCATAGAGGCAGCACCTACGAACAAAACATTCAAATTATTCGATTTCCTCAAGATGAGTAGGTACATAAAAACTGAACTAATCGCATTTTTTTTTATTCTTTACAAGTTAGCCCTTGACTACAATCTCACCTGGTGGTAAGTGATGATGCAGTCTAAAACGGAAGCGGGCTAACTTGTTAGGAGGAGGATGAAAATCCGCACACCTTTCGGTTTCTACATCGCACCGGAACGCTAAATCACTTGGCGGTACGTCTTTGCCGGTAGGGTGGTAACTAGACACGGCCGGAGCCTTCCACCAGCCAGACCTGGACCAATTAAGAAAATCTCAATCGGTCCAGCCGGGGATCGAACCCAGGACCTCCGTTTTGTAAATCCACCGCGCATACCACTGCGCCACGGAGTCCGTCAAAGAATTGCAATACAATTGTCTCATATCATCGCATATAAATTTGCCTCGTTACACTATTATGTATTCTGTGCGGATGCGATTATACCTACCTATGCGATTTATTTGTGTCTTACATGATTACAGAATTTAGTGATCGTGACATATAATAATTCACCTGGGGAGACGTGCGTAAATCCTATGTAGGGACAGTACTAACAATGTAAATCGTACTCGTATGTATGACGATATAATCAAAATCGAATCTCTACATCTGTACCTACTTACTGTACAATAGTACATCTGTACTACTCATAGTACGTAAGAACAAAAGAACTAGATAAAAATATCTCTAGTAGGCAGGAGGCTAATAAAAATCTCATGTCACGGTGTTTATGGTCTATGGGTAGGTATATTATTTATCTCCTCCGAAATGGCTCGACCGATTTTTTTTTATATTTGGTAAACATTCAACAAGTCGTTAATAAATTTTTATCCCTCCCTGCTATTCTATTTTTTTTATTTCACGATTCGCGATTCTAGTATTTTCATATAGAAGAAATTTGTATGGCAGATCAACTTTTGCTATGCCAGCTAGTGAATAATAAAATACTTATCTATACTAATATTATAAAGAGGAAAGATTTGTTTGTTTTTTGTATGTTTTGAATAGGCTCTGGAGCTACAGAACAGATTTGAAAAATTCTTTAACTATTGGGACGCTACTCTACGCCCGATTGCTATAGGCTATATTTTATCCCCGTATTCCAACGGGAACGGGAACCACGCGGGTGAAACCGCGCGACGTCTGCTAGTAATAAATATTTTTGTATTCGTATTGTGTTTTAATGTACACGGATATAATAAATGACTACTTACATTGAAGTTTTTACGGTAAAAAAAAATAAAGCATGCTCACTTGGGTAATTCCAATTACATTTTGCACGGTTTACGGTTTCATTGTAACAGGTTTTCTGCACAATGCAAAACACGATATCCAGTTTATTTTATATCTACTTAACATTGTCGTTGCATGCAAACAATGAGTGAATAGTCATTATGACTTCTTTATTTATTTTATTATTTTACAAAAAGCAAAAGGCGACCTTATTTATTACTGAGGGCGATCTCTTCCAGTTCTAATGATAGGAACCTCCAAAGTTTGTAAGACAGAAACTCGCAATCAAATAATAATTACATATAAGTATGTACATCAACGTCATCATCATTATCAGCCGATGGACGTCCACAGCTGGACGTATGACTCTTGCATAGACTTCTATATACAACACCTTGCGACCCTAACCTCATTGGCTATTATAAATGGCTATATAACGCTTCACTCACATATTGGACGAAATTATGACAATTTTGATGCAAATTAGGGAAGATATGCAATGCCAAAAGCAAGACATGGCCAAAGTACAGGAAGATTTAAAAACCATAAATGAAAATATAAACCAAAAATTTGAAAATATAGAAGTAAAAACGAAAGAACTAGAACAAAAATTAGAACAGCAGCAGATGCATTTAGATAGACTAGATCAACAATTGAAGAAAAGGAATATTATAATTTTCGGACTAGAAGAACAAGAAAATTACTACAGTCAGTTGGAAGAAATAGTATTGGACTTATTAAATAAAGTTATGAAGATACCATGTGATCAAAGAGACATAGAGTCGGTGAAGAGACTGGGGAAAAAGAAGGGGTATGTTAGACCTGTCGTGGTAACTTTAACAACAATGGGTTTAAAATTGAAGGTCTTACGGAGCAAGAATTTGTTAAAAAATACAAGAGTCTACCTAAAAGAGGATTTCACACCTAAAATTTTACAAAAAAGGAAAGAGTTACAAGAAGAATTTTTATCTAGAAGAGAAAAAGGGGAAAATGTTGTGATAAAGTATGACAAAATCATAACATTAAACAGAAAGAGCCCCTTATTAAATAAAACAAGAGCTCTACAAGAAAGCCCAAAACATAAACATAGAAATAATAAAAGAAAACCACCTGCCTCCCCAGATGCTCTACCAGAAACCAACCAACCTCTGTTAAACAATAATACTCGTAAAAAGAACAAAACCAGTATTGAATCATATATGACACCGAAACCAACTCTACCAATCACAACATCTTCATCGTCTCAAAATAATATTACAAATTCTATAGAACAGACACAAAGACCATAGCAACGAAAAGCCTCTCTCCAATCCGTAGAAAATTCTGTAATAAATACAAACAATATCTCTCCCAAGCCGGCTGGTCCCCGAGGGAGTAGTAGACCTCCACCCTCCATTCAGCATCTATATTACATTGGTACATTTAATGTAAGATCTCTTGTAGGAATTGGCCGTCTAGAAGAATTAGAACATGCTCTACAAAATATCAAATGGGACATATTAGGACTATCAGAAGTTAAAAAAGAAGGTACACATATTATAGAGCATGACAACTACATATTGTTTTACACAGGAAAGAAAAGTGGGAAAAACGGCGTAGGATTTATGGTTAAAAAGAAGTTTAAAAATAATGTAATAGATTTTATGGCCATTTCTGATAGAGTCGCTAGATTGGATATAAACATAGATACTATCCCAACCAGTATAATTCAAGTCTATTCACCAACCGAAAAAGCGTCTGACGAAGAACTAGAGTGTCTCTACAATAACATTTCATTGGTCCTAGAAAACACTCTATCAAAAACGTATGTAATGGGAGACTTCAATGCAAAAATTGGTTATCCCGAACCAGACGACAATACAGTAATGGGTCCATGGGGATATGGAACCCGAAATAATAGAGGATTAAGACTTATTAATTTTTGTTTCGAAAATCAACTATACATAATGAATAGCCACTTTAAAAAGAAACCAACTCGAAAATGGACGTGGCAATCGCCTGATGGACGTGTATTGAATGAAATCGATTTCTTTATCACCAAAAAAGATGACACATCCTGCATCCAAAATATGGAAGTAATCAACACCTCGCACCCAACTGACCACAGATTGGTCAGAGCTACTCTTGCCATTTCCAAAAAGACACCCAAACAGAGAAGAACTTTTGGAAGAAATCGGTCAGGATATCTGCCAATTGAATGCGAACACGTAAAAAATGCTTTTACAGAGTTATCAAAATCAACAGAAGCTACCAATGACATTCAAAAATCGTATACAAATCTTATATATACAATTCGTGAAAGCGTCAACACATTACCAGCTAGGAAAAAAGAAGATCGAATCCATTTTTTTGTTACAGACAAAGTAAGGAAATTGATTTCCCAAAGAACTGAACTTAAAAGCAAAGTATTAAAAACAGACTCGGATAAGAAACGTTTAAAATATCTTTATAAAAAAATTAGGGAAGCTCTAAAAAAGAACAAAGAGAACTACAAGTTAAAGGTATTTGAAGAGGAATTGAATAAAAAGAGATCTGTAAAACGTGGAAATAGACGCTTAAACAATACTAAAGAGTGGATACCAACTCTAAAAAGCTCATCAGGCACGACCACTACGAATAGAAACACCATTATTAGGGAAGCTACTAAGTTTTACCAAAATTTGTACAACACGCCAAATGAAATGGAAATCAACATGAAAGAAAATAATGTAGCAGAGATCCCTGTTTTTCTAGAGAGTGAAATCCGACGCGGTATCAACTCCTTGAAATGTATGAAAAGCCCAGGTGAAGACAACATAACGAATGATACTCTCAAAGCAATAGCCGGGCCATTAACTCCTATATTAACCGAATTATTCAACGATATTATGAAACAAGAAAAAATACCGGAACAATGGGAAACTTCTGTGATAACATTACTATATAAAAAGGGCAACCCCCAGGATATTAATAACTATCGTCCTATTAGTTTATTACAGGGGCTTTATAAACTATTTACAAACATAATACTCTATAGGCTGAAAGGAGAGTTCGAGATTCACCAACCCCGAGAACAGGCAGGCTTTCGAAGTAAGTACTCTACCTTGGATCATATTTTTACTCTACGCCAGATTATGGAAAAATATGTAGAGTATGGAAAACCAATTTACATAGCATTTATTGATTACTCCAAAGCATTTGATTCAATTTTTTACGAATCCTTATGGTGCGCTTTGAGAAGTCAAAATATTGCCGAAAAATATATAAATGTCCTCAAAGAAATATACACGAAGAGCAAAGCGATAGTGAAACTCGAAAAGAGAGGAAAAGCCTTCGAAGTAAAAAGGGGAGTAAGACAAGGTGACCCAATCTCACCTAACCTTTTTACTGCTCTCCTGGAGTATATCTTTAGAAAGTTAAATTGGACGGGATTAGGAATTAATATAAATGGGGAATATTTAAGCAATCTTCGCTTCGCCGACGACATTGTCTTATTAGCAAAAAATCACGAACAGCTTTTATATATGATTAACACTCTAGATTCCCGTAGCAAAGAGTGTGGCTTGGAAATGAACTTGGAAAAAACTTGCGTAATGTCAAATAGTAATCAATTAAAAGTCTCAATACAAGACAAAGATATTAAATATGTAGACGAGTATGTGTACTTGGGTCAAAACGTATCCTTCAAAGGACACTATGCTGATGAAGTCGAAAGACGGATTAAAAAAGCTTGGGCCACATACTGGTCCTTAAAACATATATTTAAGTCACGTATGGACATAAAATTCAAGAAACAGGCAATGGACTCTATAGTAACGCCAACTCTTTTATACGGTTGTCAAACGTGGCCAATTACTAGAGACATAATTTATAAAATACAAGTTTCCCAAAGAGCCATGGAAAGAAGCATGCTAGGCCTAAAAATTAAGTATAAAATTCAAAACAAATTAATAAGAAAAAGGACAAAAATCATAGACGCGGCAAAACTGGCATGTCTCCTAAAATGGCGTTGGGCTGGACACATATCAAGAACATCAGACGGGCGATGGACAGAAAAGGTACTGCACTGGTACCCACGCGAAGAGCGCCGGTCGAGAGGCCGGCCGCGACGACGCTGGCGCGACGACATCGCCGACGCAGCGGGGACTACCTGGACAAGGTTGGCGAGAGACAGGGACACATGGAAAAAAATGGAGGAGGCCTATGCTCAAAAATGGGCGTTCCAAGAATAAATGACATTATAAATAAAATTAAAATTGACGAAATGAACATTAACAATGACTGAGAAATCTCCTTTCTGACACAAACACTTATGAAATTAATATCAATTAAATTATAAATTGACATGTTTAATATTTAATGAAATGTTAATGTTTATTTGTAACAAAAAAAAAAAAAAAAAAAAAAAACTTTAAAAATGTAAAATGTAAACTGTAAAATTTTTGTAATTTATGTACTTGGAAATAAAGGCTATATTATATTATTATTATTATTATTATTATATAACGCTTCATATAAAGAGTGAAGCCTGGCTTTATTGAATGATGAATATTCACTTACCGGTAATGTGCTTCAACGAGATCCCTAGCGAACACTTTGTTAGCACCAACGCCGCAGTAGTAAGGGCCCTGCGGTGGTGGGAAACCACCTGGGGGCCAACCGAAGGGCCTGAGGTCAGAGTCGAGGAGTATGTACTCTTGCTCAATACCAAACCAAGGCTCTTCGTCTTTACATTTGTCGAAAGCTTCTTGACATTTCAAACGGTTATTGCTTTCTGAAACACGAAAATTTAAAAAGTTTGTGAGTCAGAATTCAGTGATTCTTGAGACGGCGCGTATTGTGAGGAGGTTCTTCACTCTGGAACCCTGACCACCGGTTGCTTGGGCACTCAAATGTCCCGCAGCGGGAGGGTTGAAGTTTTTTATAAATTTTTAATAGTGTTTTGTATTAATAACATTGTTAAAAATTTGAAATAAAAAAAGAATAAATAAATAAATGAGAAAAAAATAGTTAATATTATAATGGCCGATGGTGACTTATAAAAACATATAAAATACTTAAATGACTGTTTTTATCTTCTCCTATAGGTCAAACGTTATTGAGTTGTAGTGAAACACAAAAATTTATTGAGTTTTAGTGAAACTAGCTACCTTACAAAAATTCATTGTAAAATACTATAAAGGGGATGGTATTTCATTTGCTATTTCCACATAAATGTGGTAATAAATAAAATAGCTGGGGTGACAGTACAATAGCCTACTAAGTACAAACAGCTTAAAAAATTCAGCGCGGAAAACAATGAATCGATACTAATTAATTATTAAAGAATCGACCCGGCTGCGCTTTAGCTATTTTTAACCATAAAAAAGTGCCGCCGACGTGCGGCCAAGTGTAGAGAAATAGAAAAAATGTCCAATGGCGGCGGAGTTGTCCCAGTCCGATCTCTTTCGTCCCAACGCAATGACTCGGAATTTCCGGTTGCACCGCCATTGGTTCAATTTTGTCTGTTTCTCTTCACGAGATTATCTTGTTGGTCACTATTTAGCGTAAACGAATTAATTTAATATTAAATTGGCATAATTGTATACTAATATATAAAATAAGTATATGATTGTTTGTTTGTTTGAATTGAATAACCTCTAAAACTACTTGACCGATTTGAAAAATTCTTACACTATTGGAATATTACTTTACCCCTGGCGAACTTTGTAATATTTAATTTGATAAAATACTTTATCCCCCTATTCTGTCTGCTAATAATTTATAAGGTGTAAATTAATATATATGAAAGTAAGACTAAAAAAATGTTGTTGCAGTATACATTCGTTCTTTTTAATTAATTACCACGAATAATGGGTAATGGAATGTGGAAATGAACTTGAAAGACACAATTAAAATCGTTTTCTACCTTGACTTTCATATTACATAGGTAGGTGGACCTGTTTGTCAAGCTTTCAACCCCAGATTATACCTACAAGTACGTCAGTTAGCTGCCTCTTACTTGTAATTAGGTTATGACTTAAACAGCTAATCTATACTAATATTATAAAGAGGTAAAGTTTGTAAGTTTGTAAGTTTGTCACATTTTTTAAATGGGGTAATCTTCGGAACTACTGGTCCGATTTCAAAAATTCTTTCACCAGTAGAATGCTACATTATCGGGGAGTGCTATAGGCTATATTTTATATTGGTATCATATATATTAGCCGAGTTATCCCAGTTTATGTCATACAGGTCAGATTAAAAACCTTTTAAACAGACTTATTCGCATGCGCTGCCTTAACCATTGTGAAAAATTGAAATTAATGTATGGAGGCTTTATGTATCTTTAAAAGTTCTACAAAAAAGTCCGCGACGCCATATATCTATCTTCTATATATTAGCAGATATAGTACCTTTTGTGTTTTAAAAATTATTAATTTTATATACTTAGGTTTACGTCATTATTTATACAACTAAACTTTAATCCTTATTAAAATAAATTATTTAATAATCACAAGGATATTATGGAGATAAGATTTGCCCTTTACAGTATGTTAATTACTTAAATAGTTTCGGAGATATTACAAAATTTCTAAAAGACGCAGAAATTCCGCTATATGACGCCCGGCGCTTTCATTTACGTAGTTCCCGTTCCCGTGTGAATATGGGGATCAAACATAGCCTATGACACTCGCAAATAACGTAGCTTTCTATTGGTAAAACAATTTTCCAAATCGGTCCAGTAGATCAGAGATTACCTCCTACAACCACACGAACTTTACCCTTTATATTATTAGCATAGAAGTCTCTATGTCTCTTGGTCATACCACCACTCTCGAAGAACTGGACCGATTTTGCTAAGGGTAGGAGTAAGATAGAAAAGTTACAGGGTAGGGTAGGGTACGGGTAGGGAAGCGTAGGGGAAGTGTAGGGGTAGGGTAGGTTTAGGGCCGGGTTTAGGGTAGTGGTAGGGTAGGGGTAGAGGTAGGGTAGTGGTAGGGTAGAGGTACGGGTAGGATAGGGAAGCGGTAGGGTAAGGGTAGGATAGGCGTGAGATAGGGGTACGGGTCGGATAGGGGTAGGAAAGGGATAGGGTACGGGGAGGGTAGGGTTAGGATGGGGGTAAGGTGTAGGTAAGGTAGGGGTAGGGTAGGGGTAGGTTTGGGGTAGGGTAGGGGTAGGGTGGGGGTAGGGTAGATGTAGGGGTTGGGTAGGGTAGGGTTGGGGTAGTGGTAGGGTAGGGGTAGGGTAGGGGTAGTAGAAAAGTTGACATCGAAATTTACGCGGACGAAGTCGCGGGCGTCCGCTAGTTTAAGATAAATAAAAAGTTGAAAGACATTCCAAGTATGAAGGCCAGACTATGCAGTATTTTGCGGGTAATATTGATGCAGGTAGTTGGAACCCACGTTCAGATGACATTGAGAATCGTCTCGTCTTCGTCGATGTGTTTCGTTTTATTCGCTTGGGAGACGTTTTCAGTCGTAATGTCGTCTTTAGGGTCGTAAAGGACATTTTTTGGGCGTCTAGTTCTGTAAGAGGCGTTGGGTTGTGAGCGTATACCTAATGGGTGTTTCTATTTCTGCCCTTCTGTAAATGAGTCATATAGCTATCAAAGGTTAGATAAGGTACCAAAGTTTTTGGCTTGGTTACCAATGTACCTATGAGAGCTACGCAAAGGATCTGTCACTAAGGAGTGAGAGAGTGAGAGAGGATTATGGAATGGGACACTTCCCCATAAAAAAAAACTGCATTACTGGGTTTTGTAGAGGTAGAATTTGCCTAATGGTTTGGAGGTGACCTCTGACATTGTATGGATGGACGACAGTCACAAACTGCACGCCCTGTAGCCCTATGGGAATGTCATGAAGAGTGCTGGGGATAAAAGTGAGGCGTCTAGACGGTACCAAAAAGTGGGGTTAAAGAGGTAATTGTAGCAAGCGTATCGTTGAGATTACCTGTGGGTTCCATGTTGTATTTGAAGGTATCACACATGACGATCACATGGTTGCCGCGACGGAATGGGTCCTTGTATATAGCGCGCGGCACTAGGAATGTGTCCGAGTTGTGGCCGTCAGCTTGGCCTGTTGAACTGCCGTCGAAGTTCCAAACTGGTAAATCTATAACACAAGACAAGATAACTTATATATTGGTCCCGTTGTATCCATCTGAAGGTATAGTACCTAGCCTATGTTGAACTATGCGTAGTCACACAGTTTCGGGTGTTAGCGCATTGCCATAGCCATACGTTAATGCTATTACAATTGAGTACAAAATTTTCTATTATTTGACTTGGCAACTACGGATAATGCATCTCTAAGCGTTGCCTGCGCAAATGACTGACATTTTGGATGAACTTACTTGCTGGGGTATATATAAATAACAAATTGACTACAGTAATCATCATACTACATATTTCTAAAATTTTCGTAAAATAACTTCTCGGGGTTTTTGAAAAGTAACACGAAGTTTCGACGGCCTCCGTGGCGCAGTGGTATGCGCTGTCGATTTATAAGACGGGGGTCCTGGGTCTTAAACTTTAATACCCCTTATAAATGCGAATATAAGTTAGTTCCACACTTAAGGTTTACTCATCTTAACTTATGATATCACATCTCGCATAGGCATCTGGGTTAAATTAAAGTAAAGAACATAGTGTATCTTTCATACCTCGTACCAATTCTATTAGGTACATGGTACTTTTATCGTAAATAAAAAACTGGATTGCGGGAGGTCAGTGAAAAGAGTGAATCAACCTTCTACATTTATATCATGTATTACTCCGGTATCATTATGGTGACTATAAAATTAAAAACAAAATTGTAGCGACTGCATAGATCAATATAATATATATCCTAAACACCTCTGTTACCCTGGTACTTTGTATACAAGCGTGCCCACCCTAGAATGGACCCCAGAATCTAGAACTTAGAAACCTAGAATTCTGGGCTACCGATATGGAATTCTACAGTTTATATCATGTATTACTCCGGTATCATTATGGTGACTATAAAATTAAAAACAAAATTGTAGCGAGTGCAGATCAATATAATATATATCCTAAACACCTCTGTTACCCTGGTACTTTGTATACAGGCGTGCCCACCCTAGAATGGACCCCAGAATCTAGAACTTAGAAACCTAGAATTCTGGGTTACCGATATGGAATTCTACAGTTTATATCATGTATTACTCCGGTATCATTATGGTGACTATAAAATTTAAAGCAAAATTGTAGTGAGTGCATAGATCAATGTAATATATATCCTAAACACCTCTGTTACCCTGGTAATTTGGATACAGGCGTGCCCACCCTAGAATGGACCCCAGAATCTAGAACTTAGAAACCTAGAATTCTGGGTTACCGATATGGAATTCTACAGTTTATATCATGTATTACTCCGATATCATTATGGTGACTATAAAATTAAAAACAAAATTGTACCGAGTGCATAGATCAATATAATATATATCCTAAACACCTCTGTTACCCTGGTACTTTGCATACAGGTGTGCCCACCCTAGAATGGACCCCAGAATCTAGAACTTAGAAACCTAGAATTCTGGGCTACCAATATGGAATTCTATGATGATACTTATTAGAGACTTGATGTCGGGGGCCAGGCCCAGGACAGAATCCTACATATGCTAATGTTACTTTGTTTGGAGCTTTTACTGCCGCATAAGAGAACTTCGTTTTAAAAACTACGGAACCCTACATGGAAGCTACATGTATTTTGATATACATTACTTTTGCTACATTTCTACGTCTGCTACGTTATTGGTATGAAACCTTTGAAATTCTCATCAAAGCTATCCCTATTCGCTTGCTCCCTCCAGTTGCATTGTACATCAAACATGCTTTCGAGATCCTTCGGACAAAAAAATGGCGGCTTGTATTTAATATCGTAGATCTTTTTGATAGTACTCCAGAATTTCACTGTAGCTTTTTCATCTATTACTTCGATAATTTCTTGCCAGCCTACGAAATAGGAATCAGAGAAATTAGTAGGTGGTCTATTCATTAACGTAGTCTAATTTTAGTAGATATACACTCCGCCGCTAATTGTCCACATTTATCTTTATCTCTTCACGAGATTATGACCAAGCATGCTAGTACAAAAAAAAGACCTCGCCATGTTGCGGAAAAAAGGTAAAATGATTTTCATAATCGGTTCATTAGTAGTTTTCACGGAAATGGCACAATACTTATGAAAAACAGTTTGGATACAAAAAAATGTAGATCATCCGATTCTCTACAAAAATGTATCCAAACTGTTTTTCATAAGTATTGTCATTTCCGTGATACAGCGGAAGTATATATAGATGCCAAGAAATATCCAATGTACTAGCTATACAGATGTGTGGTACAGATGTTGTTTACAAATAGAATAGCCTATTATGTAGTGCGAAGGTCGCAAAATTACGTGAACTATGCTAAACACCGTAGTTAATGCGGACGTATTAAAAACTCACTCGTTTTAATAGGAGTGTAATGTTTCATACATTTGACGAGCTATAAACAACACTGTACTGTACCATTAATATCATTAATCAAAAAGGGCAATTTCCAGAATTTTAATATACCTACTCGTACAAATTAGTTACACACCGAGTTTAGTACGTTAGTGTGTAGATGGTTCTGAAAACACGTCATATTCAAAACCAATTTAATTATGAGATTTTTATGCAGTATTGATAGCTTACCCAACTATTTATTTGAATACTTAAAATTACCTACATACGCCTTACTTGAAATTACCATGAATAAACTGAACAAACTCTTTGATGATAAGTAGATAAACATACTGTAGTTAGATATTAGTAATTATTATTACCTATTATAAATTACTAGAGCAAACTGCTCTAGTCAGCTCACATCTGTTATTATTAGTGATGTACACAACACTATATGACAGTAATTATGTACATAATATTACTTACTGTGTTATAGTGCACATACTCGTAATATACTAAGCAACATCAGTACGACACAATTACGTAGGTAGCTGTAAGTATTAAATTATACCGTTTTGTAAATACTTTTTCATTTCATCATCAATCACCTAAATGGTTCGAATTTTACCAATTAAGTATTTTTATTTGGTTACTTTTACCTACCTCATTAAAATCAAATTACATCATTAATTACATCATTAATTAATTATTGTTATTTACTTTTTGTTCGCGTAAGCGTTGAGTTACTATGTACTAGAGAAGACACTTACTTGGTACTTGACAATCTCTTTCTAGTTTACAATGTTGAGCGAAGCGCGTAAGCGCCACGGAAAGCGAGTCACTTACGACGTTTTGGTTGCAAGAAAATAATATTCCTTATGCGGATCTAACGCTGCAAATTTTTGTCGTATGCGTAGATTTAACTAATTTATAATGCTGCAGCATTACCATGTTCATGGTGACATTTTTACTCGGAACAGCTTCTCTAGTACATAGCACATAGTAAATCAATGCGTCTATGTTATTTTTCTGAAATTTCTGAAGACAACTCACCTTTTGGTTGTTTTGGGATGAATGTCAAGGTTCGATCCTTGCACCTGAGATGTTCCCCGGTGCCGTCGATCCAGACGTACGTGGCGAGGATCCGGTCGACTGGCAGAGCAAGATCATTGTACCGGCCCAATAGGGTCTTGGATAATACTGCGTTCGGTGAATTGGTCAGGACTGGCCCCGACAAAATTTTTGGGTTATCTGTAAATAAAAAAAAGGTTTTTTGATCAACGTTATCAGTAAGAGTTTTTTCTATTCGTATTTTCAAGAATTCAGATCGGATTCGTAACTTTATCTACCCGAAATTAATATTATTATTAAATAGCGGACGCCCGCGACTTCGTCGGCGTGGAGTTTAGTTTTTTACAAATCCCTCGGGAACCATGGATTTTCCGGGTTAAGAAATAGCCTATGTATATCCAGGCTATAATATATCTTAATACTAAATTTCAGCTAATTCAGTTAAGTAGTCGAGGCGTGAAAGAGTAACAAACATTCATATCATCAAAATCAGTTTTCGCAAATCTCGGCAAACCATGGATTTTTTCGGGATAAAAAGTAGCTATGTCCATTCCAAATCTCAGCCAAATCGCTTCAGCAGTAGCGGCGTTAAAGAGTTATAAACATCCAAACACACATCCAAACATCCATACAAACTTTCGCGTTTATAATATTAGTAGTATTATTATATTGCACCGGTTCCAAATTCAAGTTAATCAGGGGACATCTTATTGACGTATCGACCGCCCCACTGCTTAGCTGCGCGGATATGTCCTATTTGAATCTGAGTCATATTAGAGGGCACGGGTGACGGAGAGAAATCGTAGGATCAAGTCAGTAAAATAGCATACAAATATTATTTGTATGTCTACTAGACCAGACGCTGTGAGGCATTGAGTGTGCACAATACGAGGACACAGATACAGTACTTCAGAACGTATTCGGATCTGACGCAGTGCGTAACCGAACTAACGAGGAAAGATAAAATACGTTAACACAAACTATTACTAGGTCACATTGTAAAAGCGAGCGGTTAACTTATGATATTCAAAGTTTATTTATGATATTCAAAGATTTAACTAACTTTATTTCTTCAGTACGAAAAGGTGACCTTATGTGGATGTTTCAGTTTCGGACGAAACTGAGGCTGTGTAAATCTAGTTTAGGTCGGATAGTATCAAATTGTAATATGACATACTCAATTTAAGTATAGCTGCACACCCCTTTTCGGTTTTTACACGACATCGTACCGGAACGCTAAATCGCTTGGCGGTACGTCTTTGCCGGTAGGGTGGTAACTAGCCATGGCCGAAGCCTCCCACCAGCCATACCTGGACCAATTAAGAAAATCTCAATCGGGCCAGCCAGGGATCGAACCCAGCCAGTTTAACCCAGTAAATCCACCGCGCATACCACTGCGCCACAGAGGTCGTCAAAAATCTAATCTATAGTTTAATTATAAAGTTGAAGAGTTTCTTTGCTTGCACTAACCTCGGAAACCTTGTCGTCAGGAGATTTTAATTAAAAATGATTTCAGTGTTCACACGCGGGTGAAACCACGGCGCATCAATACGGTTATCTATACTGATATTATAAAGAGGAAAGAATTTATTGTTTGTTTGCTTTTTTGCAAAACTACTAAAACTACACTATTATAGTATGCGCATTATCATCTGAGTCGTCCGGTCATAAAAGTCAAAAAAGATAGGAATGTGCAGCGCGCCTACCTGCGCACCCTAATTATCGATAAACGGCTACCTGCGCACGTGCTAATGATGAGTCAATAATGATTTGGACGATTCTGATTGGTCGGTTTCTAATGTAATTGCATTGCGTATTTTTTTTGCTATAAATGTGTTTACTGCAATTAAATAAATACATTCATGTGTTACTCGTTGCGCACTATGGATACTAATATATAATAAATTTGGCAGAAGACGAAGATTCTGATGATGAAGACTCAGATGAAGATTAATTTTATTTAGTTAATAATTATATAATATGAAATATGTATTATATTAAATCAAATATTGTTAATTTTTTTAATTTTGTGAACAAGATACGATAATAAACTTTACTTATCGATAATATGTCTTTCATTGTTACACCCTTCACTAGACGGCTCCATAAGACCCATAAGTGCAAGCGAGATAGATATAGAGAAATGATTTATGGCCCTAAGACTCAGTTGTTAATGCTATTAGTATAGTGCTAAAGGCTATATCTTATTCCCATATTCCTACGCGAACGGGAACTACGCGAGTGAAACCGTGTGGCGTCTGCTAGTAAGTTTGGTGTGTGTGTAAATCTGTTTGTCTGTATACGTGCTATTATAGCTCTCGAACTTGTGAACGGATTTTCATTTAGTTGATTTTGTTTATAATATTTCTTCGAGATTATTTAAGGCTGATTGATATTTTTCATTGATCCATCTCACGTATTGCATTTAAACTTTCCCGTTATGATCGAAAAAGAATTAATATAAATGTTCGGACATAAATTCTAATTAAATTATTTTATTTATATAGTAAACTAGTTCCCGTGAAAATCTGGGACAAAATATAGCCTGTGACAATCTCAACTAACGTGGTTTTCTATTGGTAAAAGAAATTTAAATAAACTAAAGAGCAAAAGAGGTCAAATTGCCTACATACGTGGTGTCAACACCCCTATCGCCCAGCAACATTGGGACAGGGCATCTATCTTAAAATGCAATTTTGTATGTAATTTGGATACGTGCAATGTTGCTGCACTGAACGACCCAATCGCATTAATAACGGAGCTTAGAGCAGCCCTCCGCAACTGCTTAACGACGTAGGCACGGACCCCCACGCATAAGACGTTGAAACTCCTATTTATACCTCTCAGCGATAAACATTTCGTTAGCGTGAGTTAGGACTCAGTACAAAGCGGACTTCTGTGCAATCCGTTGCGTGCTTTTGCGTAGCATGTGATATAACTCATTAATTCAGATATAATTTAATTACTTATGTACTTGATGATTTTGAAAAAGCGTTTTTTTTATTATACGAAAATCTTTCGTCAGATCATTCTTCTTATTCAGATTTTTAAATTGTTATTTTTAAAACTTCATAGAACGCGTAAAAACAGTACAGAGATTATTTTCGAATATAACTAGCAAAAATAGGCAATACTTAGATTTCGTATAGATTTGAACTAATTCGGACCATCAGATTTAGAGAAATCTCAAAAACAAGAATTTCAAATCTGATAAGTTTTTAATTGAAATATTTGAACTCAAAGACTTTTGAAAATTCACTATAATTTCACTTATGCGAAATTCCGATTGCAATAAAGTCAAAATTATTAATTAGGTTACTCGTAGGTATGATGGTCAGTGGTCACGTGGCATGGTGGGTGATCTTGCATTTACGCACCCATGGCCGTGGTTTCGATTCCCACAACTGGCAAATAATTATGGTCCAGTTAGGTAGGTCCAATTTCGAGAAAGTGGTGAACCGCCGAATGCAACTCGGCTGAGCTGAAGTGGCAATGGGCGGGGCACATAGTTCGAAGTTCCGATGGCTGTTGGGGTCCCAAGGTGATGATGAATGAAATAAAATTGAAATTAAATGTAACTAACGTGTTTGGATATCAACACACTTTATATCTCTAATTTTATAATGATTTCAACGTTTCATGTTTAAAATTAACGAAGTTTTATTATAAATCATTCACAATAAAACACAGAAAATTTGCTGCTTGAAATCTAATAATGTTGATTTGAATTTTATTGCAATTTATGCAAAGAAAGCAATCTAGTCAACACAGATTAGTGATAACACACCTATTATTGTAGATAATATAAATATCTCAGACGAATTATTATAGCTACACGTATCTTAGACGTTAACCCTCTATGTAAGATCAAAGATCTAACGCGTTTTTAAAAACCGTTTATATAGAATTCTTAGATACATAAATTATATATAGGTGTCAAAGATAGAATCTATGTTTCACTGTTATAATCTTTTCCGTCGGATAAAGAGGGTCCACTTCTAATTGGTCTGAGAGTATTTTTTACTCTGGATATCTGGATAATAGATTTACGAGTCGGTATAAAGTTTATATACATATAGTATGTTGCCACCGAAGTTATTAGAACAATTCAAGCTTAACCAAAAAACAAAGAAAAAGTCCTCGTCATTTATTCGAATTAGGCATCAAAGAAACCTTTATAAGACATAAAGCCACAGAAACACAAATGTACATCAAAGAGGTCATAGCTTTTTATTTTACCTGTTTTTCTCAGTATTTTTTACAGCGACAAACTATTGATTAATCACTGACTTTTTGCACCTCAGTGTAAGTTTTTTGAATACTTTAGGTATCTGTGCTTTAGATATTGAATGTGTCACTATGGTGTGGCTACTGTACCACGAGTATAATAGCTATAGTTTGGTAACTTCGTTCGTAACTCTCCCGATAGACCGCGCGGGCCGGGAGGCGTGTAGCGATGAATGAAAAACCCACGACTGATGCACCTCACTTTTCCGCACGCACGCACATTTCACACCCACGCAGTATTTCTCCCTGTTCATGTATCATGGGAGTGTCATCCGAACTTGTCAGACTATATAGTTAAAGTAGAACAAGAGCCTGCCATGGTCAGACATATTTCATTTTAGTTTGTCAGCCCATGTTCCTGCCCTATGTAACAAAGGCAGCCAATAATTGTGGAGTTTTGATCGTTGTGACTTTGACTCATTTATCCAATTATAAGAAGCATTTTTTTTATATATTTTACTGGATATCATGAGGAATTATGCTTAGCTTATTCAGCAATCCTTCACTGAAACCCCTTAAAATTGATCTTTAACGGGTATCCTATAGAAGTTACTTGAGAGCACTTTAGTAAACATAAGTCAAGGTGTTAACCAGTCAAGAACTAATTTCCATAATTGAGGAATTTATATAAATGTATATATACGTATAATGTATGTGTTTGTGTAAACTGACTTTGTGCTCGTATAACTTTATGGAACAGACTTTAAAAAGTTACCACTTCCTTTCAATTAAGCGTTTATATTATGTATATACTAGCACAAATCACGCAGTTTCACCTGCGAGCGCGTAAAATCGTGACCCACAAAAATAACGTGGCTTTGGTAAAAATTATTTCAAAATCTGTTCAGTACAACCTACAAACTCACAAACTTCTTTATAATATTAGTATCGATATGTTATAAATAAATATAATCAAATGTTCTTACCTTCTATTTTAGCATGACCCGAATCACTCATTTTGAATTATTGTTATTGAAACCTGTAACAAAATAGAAATTATATTAGTTAAGTACACTACGTGCAGCAGGTATTGTGAAATTTTATTGTATAGGTACAATTGGCTATGTGAACTATAAGTTTGTATAAGTTCGAAGTTAAATCTAAATAGTTTCTGATATAAGCGTGTTTAACTAAACAAACCCTTCAGCTATCAAATATAGATTGAAAGCCTGTGCCGCGTGTAGCGGCATTAGGCTATGTTGTAGCAAGCCTTATTAAGATGCACAATGCTTAGTTAAGCAAGTTTATGCTATACGGCCGAAAACGGGTTTGCGGCGACCCAGTCACTCATGGTCGCTTGACATTGACATTGGCACTCGGTTCCTAAATAAGTAGTCCACCTAATATTATATATTTTCATACTGTAACCTTTTCAATCGAATAGATATTACATATTTCGAACTCAGACTTGTTTCACTATAATTCCTTGACAGTAGACACGCTCATAAACCTTCCCTCATCTAATCAATCACAATCGACACCTATACCGCATATTGGGCAATTTTAAATAGTTTAAAAAACTAAAAAACACGCTTTTATTAAAATTACAATTATTGGATTTAAGTCACGTGACTATTTTCCGTATTCTTGACAGCAAACCCTTTCATTTGATATCCATGTTATGGGAGTGGATTTCAAACAGCCAGTCCGCCATTCTGGTGAGGGCGCCATATTGGATTTGTAATGACGTTTGTTAGCCAGTCATGTATTGTCATCAGAACTCAGAGCGTGTGCAAAATTTCATCCTAATCGAAGACAGGGAAGTGGGTCAAATTAAGATACCAAGATTTGATTTTCTTACATACATAGTTAAAAGTGAAGCTAATTTATGCGTGTTAAAAATGGAAAAGCACAAAATCATCAATCACGGCCGCATGGCGCAGTGGAAGACCTGCTTTCTGCATCGAAGGCCTTGGGTTCGATTCCCACAACTGGTGATGAACATGGGTGTTTTCCAGTGTCTAGGTACCCATAACACAAGCTACGTGTACTAATTGATGTGATGTGTTTAAGCGTAATTATTTGTTTATTTCATTTATATCAATGCAAAAACATACTGTTAGATACTCTAATTGTAGAATTAATTTGATGGCAGTACGATGTAATACGCATTAAATTATTCCTTGACATTTAAATTTGAATTTTAAAGTATATTTTAAACTTCTCGATACGGATATAATATTATATTACATATACAAAAATGGCTGATCTTTTTACTTAGGCGTAAAATCCTCAAGCGATTAGCATTTTTTATCTTCAAATTGGCCTTGTAACAATGGCGAACTTAAATCTACATTATTAATAATATTGCTAACTAGCAAATGTCTTCGCCTTCGTTCACGTGATTTCAATTTTTTTATAAATCATAGTAGCCTCTAAGTAGCACCTTAATCTTTTCTATCTTTCAAATGAAAGTCCTGTTAAAATTGGTTCAGCCGCTCCAGAGATTAGCCCCGACAAACAAAAAGACAGACAGAAAGACGAAAAACTAAAAAAGCTTGATTGTGATTTGGTATTGTGTATATAACTATAAATAACTATAACTAACTATAAAAAACATGTAAAAAATACTATAAATAACTATAAAAACAGTCATCCTGAAATCACAGACAGACACTTTATGTATTGATGAATTTATTTAATTTTTATGTATTGATGATTTAATAACATAACAATGATTGCTCTGAATGGCCAGACTCATAAATAAGGGATTTGTTTTTGAAATATTTGAATGGTTCTCTATACTTTTTGTTTTTGTAAACCTGAAAAAACGTAAATAAAATCCACTGTATTTTAATGGACTTTTAACAACAACAAAGGATATTTCTAGCGCGCCACGTTTACTATGCTGTATATTTATCAAAGAGAATAGTAACGTTTATCTTGTAATTATAGTCATAGTTAGTTAGTTAGTTAGTTACGAGTATGCTATGGTAAACAGAGATAACTTACTTCCTCGAGCTAATTAACTGCTTACATTATCAACCCATATTCGGCTCAATATTGAGCTCGAGTCTCCTCTCAGAATGAGAGGGGTTAGGCCATTAGTCCACCACGCTGGCCGAATGCGGATCGGCAGACTTCACACACGCAGAGAATAAGGAAATTATCTGGTGTGCAGGGTTCCTCACGATGTTTTCCTTCACCGTTGAGACACGTGATATTTAATTTCTCACACGACATCATGCCGTTCACGACCAACACACGATCAGTTTAATCGGCTGTCAAGCCGTTAGCACTGCAGGCTTGTGAGCATACTTGATCGTCAGTGGCTGACATTAGACTTTGCATTAATTATTATAGATACTTCTTTTATAAAAGAAAAGATTTGATTGTTTGTTTGCATTAAATAGGCTCTGAAACTAATCGACCGACTAGAACTTCCAATGTTGGGAAGCAACAATAACCCCGAGTGGTAAAGCTATATTTCTCACCGTATTCCTTCGGAAATGGTAACCACGCGTGTGAAACCGCGTGGCGTCTGCTAGTGTATTATAAAGTAAGTAATATAGTTTTAGAGTTTCGTCAAAATCCGCTTAGTTATTGCAATAATATTAGGAGAAATGCTATAACGATGTACACGCAAAATTTCATGTTTAATTCTGTTGTCATCTTTTAAATACGAGATATTACTCGTTAGAATCTTAGATTACTGAGCAGTTAATAAGGTTTTGCAAAGAATTTCAAAAAAATCCGCTTAACGTCGTTAAACTTACACAACTACCAGTTTTCTAAATAAGAAAGATAGTAATTATCGTACCACTTTACGTAAGAAACCTACTTAACACAACTTTGTACAGGCAAGCTACTGTTACAAATACCTAATTAATACTAATTAGTACTAAAATGTATAAATCATCGTCATCATCATATCAGCCGATGGACGTCCATTGCAAGACATAAACCTTTTGTAGGGACTTCCAAACATCACGATACTGAGCCACCTGCATCCAGCAAATCCCTGCGACTCGCTTGATGTTGTCAGTCCACCTAGTGGGGGGTCACCATTCCTTTGGGACTCCAACGTCCATCGGCTCTTCGAACTATGTGCCCCGCCCATTGCAACTTCAGCTTCGCAACTTGTAGAGCTATATCGGTGGCTTTGGTTCTTCTGCGGATTTCCTCATTTCTGATTCGATCACGCAGAGATACTCCTAACATAGTTCGTTCCATCGCTCGCTGTGTGACTCTGAGCCTTCTTATGAGGCCTATAGTTAGCAACTAAGTCTCGCAATGTATCAATAGTCAATAAAATATGTATGCTTTATGATTTATGAACGTACATTAGTTATACATAATAACTACTAGCGGTCGCCGGCTTCGTTCACCCTTAGACCTTCTTAATCCGACCCTATCGCAAATTCGTTCTTAGCATGTCTTATAGTTATAAACTACCTCTCTGCCAAATTTTATCTCTGTACGTCAAGTGGCGTGTTCGATGTTTCATGATAAGTGACATTTCGCATTTTTATATTCAGATTTTTAGGGTTCTGTAGTCGACAAGGAACCTTTATAGTTTTCCCATGTTTATCTGTTTACTAGAAAACTGTAAATTAGCATGAGCTTGTATATTATGCATTTCACCGACAAACTCGTAAAGTAAAATACAGAAAATGTATGATAAGTGTTTAAAATATTGTAGGTACCTATAGAAGTAGCGTATTCCAATTTAGGGATCCCTTTAAATAGTATATGGAATATAATCAATGGAAGATGATGATGGCTTAATTATAAGTGATTAAACATCGCTTGTAAAGAAAAAAATCGCAGTAATTCGCATAGCAACACACATTACTAAGAGTCCATCCACCTTCAACGTAACCGATAAGCGTCTAAACTTGCACTGTACCTTTCAATCAAGATCACAGTAATGCTGTTTGATGTTATAAGCATTGCGGTAGTACTTCCCTGAGCGATATCTATGAGAACTATCGCAAAGAGCTCTGACTCTCAATAGCTCAACGGTAAGAGCGGTCGGACTCATCACCGAGGGGTGGTGGTTCGATCCCTGCCCCGTTGGTCTATTGTCGTACCCACTCCTAATACAGTCTTTCCCGACTACCTTCTACCATTAGGTGAGTGAACAAGACAAAATGTTCTATGTAAATAATAGTCTAAACAAAGTAAGAACAGTAGACTATTTATTATAAACGTGGAAACGTTTCACAGAACGAGTTTTACAAGCAGATTCGTTTTTTTAGCAAATATGCGAGTAAAAGGAAAATTAAATTCAGAATATTAAATATGTACTAGCAGACGCCCCGCGGTTTCACCTGCATAATTTCCGTTCCTGTAGGAATACGGGGACAAAATATTTTATGTATACGTGTAACATAGACATGTGAAGATGTTTCTATTGTTAAAATAATTTGCGAAATAATCAGTGATATTTATCACCCAATAACCTCACAAACTCAAAGACTTGACCTTTTTATAATAATTGTATTATAAATTTTCTATTTAGTACAATTTGTGCCTATTATTATAATATTGACTACCCTAGTTAAAATCTTTGTGCACGCCACTCGGTAGGACCAATAGGACCGGAGCTCAATGAAAAAAATGGCGAAAACGGGACACGATATATAAATCTAGGTACGCTGAAACTAGTCGAGACTTAACTGGGGGGAAATTGGGAGCATGATCAGGGGGAACTTATTTTCTTTACACAGCGCTTTTCCGGAAGCATTTCTAGCAGCCTGGTGAAATGAAAATACACGGGTCTTTGTAAATGGAGAATATCATCTGAAAATTTATTGTTTACGTCTTTGTGTTTAAAATTTGAACCTTTACCGTACATTTTCAAAAAAATAAAACCTAGTTAGATTGATTTGTCGCTCCTGATACCCCGTCCCCCTGCATACTAAATTTCATGAAAATCGTTAGAGTCGTTTTCGAAAATTAAAATTATATTCATTGTATACAATAATTGCTCGTTATAAACTATTAAATATGTAGGTATTATATCTCTGTTTACAAAGGACATAATTACAAAACACCATATGTTGACATTTGCGCGTAATCTCGATTACGACCATTGTTTTGAAGTGTATATAGGTGAATGAACTGCGTCTAGACAACGCATAGACTAAAATGTGTTGGAAAAATGTGAATAACCTTGCGATAAATTCGTACGCGCGGTCGAAAGTGATTTAGATATCATAGTAGGTAGGTAGCGGTGTAATTTATTTCACTGATTTTTCATAATACTCTTCTAAATAAGTTTTTGTGAGAGAATGGCGAAGCAAAATAAGTTAGTGTTGAAATTATGTCCATATGTAAGTCTTTTATGAGAATATTTAAACCTAAACCTGTGTGATATATTGTTTTCTAGATATCTATACAAATAAATAAAATTTGTAAATTAATATTTGAACTATATTTTTGCACCTACAATCAAACGAGTAACCAAACTAAAATATGATGTTTTACTTCCTATATTTCAGTTGCGTCCTTTTGCCTTTATGTTATTCTTAGTGTTGTTAAGGTTACAGTAATACATACTAAACAGTTTCCGATATCGGTCGTTTGTGAATAATATATTTGTAGACCGAGAGCCTGCGACATCTAGACTTACCTCATTCTCATTTTATGAAGGCGAAAGTTTGTCACCTCATGCTCTTACGTAGGGAAATACGGCACGTGCACTATGCCTCTAGTGTTCGTCTAAGAGTAACAAATTAGCTCTGCTACTACCACGTATAGCAGCTTATGCTACTCTAAGCTACTAGTTATTAGATACCTACGGTAGCCATTTAGGAAAATAATTCCGGGGTGGCATTGGAATGTACCAGATTTCAAGGGTCCTCAACTGGCCAAGTATAAAACATAGTTTTTTGAAACGGGAGATACGGATCTTCTTAAATATCATTAATACATGTTAGTCGCCAGTCTCTTAGTTACATGGCAACCCTTTGCTAACACCGTAAATTATTTTTTAAACTTTAAATGTTAAGATGTGAAGTGACTGACATGATTTTGATATTATGAAGAGGAAAATATAAAGAATATGCTTTACGCTTGAGGGTCCGGACCATTGAAATCTGTTACCTACTACATAATTGCCGTGCTAATCTCCATAATTGGCTACCGTACTTTTCTATGGTAGTGTGACAACTTTTCCTTTGAGGGACGTCTGGCTAGCGCAGGTTGTTAGTCCATGACTTTACACGAGACATTGGATGCGTACGTTGGCACCTTGCCTGTCCTATGGTATCGGCGGAACGGCATTGAGAATTCGTAATAAACAAAACTGTCCGTATATCTAGTCAAATTTAGAGTACGTTGTTAATTAAATTAAACTATATTCTGATTAAATGAAGTTTTGAAAAAAAAAAAAAAAACCACTACATTTCGACAATTGAAGTCTAAAACTAAGTTTTCTCTAGGCATAACGCCATGTCAACCTATGACGATCAAGCCTGCACATGCCTGCAGCGCTAACGGCTTGATAGCCTATAAAACTGATCGTGTGTTGGGCGCGATGGGCATGAAATCATGCTGATCGTGACCAACACATGATCAATATCTACGATATTTTGTATACATACGTGTAGGTACTTTGCTATTCGTGAAATAACTATTTATTTCATCTTATCACACGCGTCATTGGAAGACTTTTGTTTGAATAATTTATACATGTAAAATGTGAAAAAATGTAATAATAATCATTACAATTTTATTTTAATTATGCATTTTCTTTTGTTTTCGTCTTTCATTGGCTGGAACAAGATTTTATAGTGACAGAGAGTATACCGCTTTGTAACGTAACGCGTTACGGCGCCACTCTGACTTTCTCTCACGCATACCGCATCACTTCACACTTCAATCGTACCAAGACGCACACGTTTTTTACAATTATTATATGGCTGTTTACTTTGCTATCAACATTACTACTTTAATTTAGTAATTTACGTCATCGTAACTTTTTTGTATTTTGTAATGATTTTCCGAATTGATATTAACATATTAGAAAAGTCATTTTCTACTGTCTATCACTATAATACAATTCAGAGGGTCTAGTGGCAGTTTGATATTGTTACTATCGCGTTAACGTAAACGCGAATTTCTAAGGAATTGATACAGCGCCATCTAGTGGCACTACAGCACAACTGTTTCAATTCCATAAAAATTCGCGTTTACGTCAACGCGATAGTAACAGTATGAAAATATTGAAAACTCCCACTAGGCACACAGGTTGCAACAGACATAAAATACTTGAATAGTATGCATAGAAATATAATCTTGAATGACTATTCGATTTCAGCAAATTGCTAATGATTTTTTTGCGCAACTACAAATAAGTTTATGTAAAAACATTGATAGGTCTGCCAATAAAATAAACGTGCTAGTCATTAGATGTATTATAAATTTATAATAATCAATTGCATGACTACATGCCAATTGATTATCTAAAAGACTAGCTGACGCCCCACGGTTTCACCCGCGTAGTTCACGTTCCCGTGGTAATACGGGAATTGAACCTATGACACTCTCAAAGAACGTGGCTTTCTATTAGTAAAATAATTATCGAAATTGGTTCAGTAGATCCAGAGATTACCTGCCCCTTACAACCTCACAAACTTTACCTCTTTATAATATTAGTATAGATACAAATATTAAGGCAAATATGGTAATTATTTAATATTTTAAATAAAAAATGTATTTAATATAATTATTATGATACCTACTATATTGACGATCAATTATTCTCAAGTTTCTGCAGCACCCATGACTATAACTGATCGTGCATTGGTCACTGCGTGTACGACGGTTCGTCTTATGAAACGTCTTCGCAGCCGTTTGCACTGCATAAACGTGAGAATAATTGACCGTCAATGACTGACTTGATATGCGTAGGTTGTACAAACTAATGATCTATGCATAAACAAGTACATCTTAATATAACCCATATAAGTTTTACAATCTAGTACATATAGGCAACTATATCGTATATCGTAATTCGTATGCACATCAACTAACCGCAGGTTAGCGCTCGTAAATATTAAAATACCTGGTTGGTACTAGCATTACATTATGTACTAGCAAGCATTGTATTAGTGCATAGGTATGTTCTGCAATATAAATAAAATGACTCTGAAAATATTCCTATATTTCTATAATTCTTCATTTACTTTACAATCTCACGCACTGGGCATTGCAGGCAGAAGAATATTTATAATTCATATTCAAAATTCACTTATTTTAATTTGTAGCTCACTAGCGGACGCCTGTGGCTATGTCAGCGTGGAATTCAGTTTATCACAAATCCCGCGGAAACCATGGATTTTTCCGGGATAAAAAGTAGCCAATGTTTTAATCCAGAGTAAAATCTATTCCCATTCCAAATTTCAGCCAAATCGCTTCAGTAGTAAAGAGTAACAAACATCCAAATAAATATCCATACAAACTTTCGCGTTTGAACTTTCAAGCACTTTCGGAACGTTAGGTAATATTATAAGGTATTAAGTAATATACTAAGCTATATTTTATTACTTATTTTTGTAATAAATCGGGCATGGCACTATTTCAAGTAGGTTAATAACCTTTGACACCTATTTTAGTTCTAAATTCAATACTGCGCACGTATAAAATGAACTCTCGACAAAATTCCGCCCTGCACTAAAGAGATTAAAAATAGCGAACAAACGGAAGCGGGTATTTTTTAATATAAGCAAAGGTAAAGCCGATTCACTCGATTGGGTTTTAACTTTTAATATCTGCACAAAGCATGTATACGAATGTCATCTTTTTTTTCAATTAATTGTGAATCCATTATGATTTTGTTCGCAATTATTGTTCGCATTTTATGGATGAGTAAAAACTGCGAGTATGAATAGTATAAAAGGTAATACTTATAATGTAGTAATACCTACGCAACGTGATAGGTACTTACTTTTTTATTACGTACTGAGTTTTTTATACGCAGTAATAATTAATTATAATAACTAAGTATATATGTAAACGTTGTTATGGTAGCTGGTTTAAAATTAAATAAGTACCTACCTTAATGATGTATTTGCCAACTGCTTAAAATATATAATCTTCGATTTAACTTAACAATTTATGAAGTGGTTAAAAACAATTTACACAAGGCCAAACTTAAAAGTTTTATACTCGTATTATAAATAAGTTTACACAAAACATCGAAAGTTTTCCGATACAAAGTAGGTACCTATTTTCCACAGTGACTTTCGAGTTGCCTTTAGAAGTACGAGTAATAAGTGGTTTATGCAGAAGCAAAATCTGAAATTTTATTTGTGTCTTAGTCACTGATTATGGGCCTCATTGTAAGGCTCAGAGTCACTTAGCGTGGGACAGAGCGAGCTATGCTCGAATTATCTCTTCCTGATGGAATCAGACATGATGAGATCATCAGAAGGACCAAAGTCACCGAATCGCGAAGCTGAAGTGGGAATGGGTAGGGCAAATAGTTCGAAAAACCGATGGATGTTGGGGTCCACGCACCGGAATAAATAACTCTTGAATAATTTAGAAATAATTTAACTATTACCTTACACAATAGTATGTCCTATTTTACAAATATATATATATATATATATATATATATATATATATATATATATATATAAACAACTATAAATACTATAAATATATAAAAAATAATATAACTCAAATGTTTACATGCCTTTCATTAAATATGAAATCTGTTACAGTAAAATATTTAAATCTGCTGAAGCAAAATATTAAACCCAACAATTTAAATTTTAAACTATTTCTCCGACTCTATAAATATTTCAGAAACATCACAATTTTGGCCCAACCCTGGTGGCTGGCTTAATTAGGTAATTAATTATCCGTGGGAAATTTACTCGCGTATGCAATAGGAGTTTACCGCCCGAATTACCAGTACTGACCCTCAATGTTCATTAACATATAGCATCGATACGTGAACATGAATATTGTTCCAAAAATTGGAATGATTCGGCAGTATCCACCGAGCAATAGACCTTCGGCGATAAAATGTGACAAGGTCACCGAAACGGAAGTCGCATTAACTTACTGGTAGAAGGCTTTACTTTTACCGTTGTTCTTGAATTCATACTAATAAGAATAAAATAACTTAAGTTCCTCACTCTGGAGCCCTGACCTCCGGTTGCTTGGGCACTCAAATGCAGCGGGAGGGTGAATTTTTTTATAAATTTTTAATAATGTTTTGTTTTTATACTTATATTGTTAAAAATTAAAAAAAAATAAGAAGTAATAAATAAATGAGAGACCTAAAAAGAATAATATTATATAATAATAAATAAATTATATAATTAAAAATAATATAATAATAAAAATAAGTATGTTTGTCTGTCTGTCTGTTACCTTATCAAGGCTAAGCCGTTGAACCGATTTAGATGAAATAGTAGTGATAAATGAGACCTCGCAGCACAAAATATGTCGCAAAAATTAAAATAGAAGGGGTTGAAAATTTAATGGAAAGCCCATCATTATTCAATTTACATTTTAAGTTATAGATATATAAATTTGTATATGATGTACCTACAATCTTAAAAACCCAAAAAAGTATGGATTTTTTAAAACTCTTGCTCAGTTGAATTTTTCTTTTCTTTCAGAATTTTTCTTTTAAATTCACAATATATGCTACTTCAGTGTATTTTCCAAGAATCCATAAACAACCATTTAGATATTATTTCTCAAGATTTTTTTTTAATAATCTCTGAGCTACAAGTTAGACGCGGACGGATAGACGTACATGGCGAAAGTATAAGGGTTCCTTTTTGTGGTCCCTTCATGTAACTATGAAACCCTAACCATATATCTATATACTTACTAATATTATAAATGCGAAAGTAAGTATTTGTCTGTCTGTTACCATTTCACGTCTAAACAGTAGAACCGATAAAGATGAATTTTGGTCTAATGGTAAATGGGACTTTGGAGCAAAAGATAGGGTACTTTTTAAAAGTTTACATTGATTTCCACGCGGACGAAGACGCGGTCGTCCGTTAGTCTGTTATATATTCGTTGTGTTTTCTCACGATAAGGACATATTTCTTCAAGTTTCACACAATCCAACTACTTCTGATTGGTCTTCTTCTATTGTCCTTCCACATGAAATCGTCATCATAATAATTTGTCCTCAATTAAACACTCCCTGTTTTCTCTGTTCTTTGTTTAGCATATTTCATACATAATACACAAAGGTTTATAAATATGCAAAACAAAGAACAACTGATTCATTGTGAATCACTGTGAATATTTATATTTTATGTAGGTATTCTATATTCGCGCGAGATAAAAGAAAATATACATCCTGTTATGGAAAGTTTAAAGTGCGTGTGTTACTGTCCTATAAAATATGGGAACTACTGATTCCATATCTATTGGAAATAGAGTTGGAATTATTTATTGTCAAAGGCTTTGTATTACGGCACATGCAAAATTGATAAGTCTAGTACTGGGCATGTAGCCAAGTTACAAATCAATTTTCTCTCTACAAACAGTAACGCTTCGAAAACTACTACTAAAATGAAGAAAAATTATTTCGTCATACAATTTTGTACGGCGCGGATTTGTGGGTGATATCTCGAGAACTTTACGTACGAGTAGGTGCGAGTATATCATATTACCAAATGAAGGTTCCAGGCAGAACAACATCCGTTGGGTTGGAACAACAAAAATTTCTGAAGTTATAAATGGGCTAACGTCGGAACAGCTGAATGGATGAAATTCGGATTGTAAGCAGATTATAGAATATAAGTAGCGCTTTGTTTTACAAAGCGCTACTTTTAGAGCTGATATTACCACTGCAACACGAGCTACGCTGGCCCTCATTCGCACGAGAGCTTTTTTAACTGAGCGTTTTAATACAACAAAACATTCCCAAGTATACGTTTTTTTAACACGCCGCTTTTTTTCGAGCAGTGTATAATAGATCTTTATTTAACTTCCGTTAAAAAAAATCTCGTGCGAATGACTGCTAAAATCAGCGTGGAAGCTGATATTTCGTAAGCACAGGATTTGCATAAGCTTTTGAGAAATAAGTTTTAAATCGAAATTGTGAAAACGTGACATCTTTTACAAAGTATATATCTTAAAACGGAAAAGACCCGAAGAACCTGTACTCGTAGGCCTCGTGGAATATTACACAAGTCTCATAAAATCCACCTACACTACCAAACAAAGTGTTACATTCAAGCCTTACACAAAATGACCAGTTAAGTATTTTATAATACCCGCAACCGCCCGCGATATCGTTAGCGTGTAATTCTAAATCCATAGATTTTTTCGCTAAATAAGTATACGTATGTTTATATATTTATGTGTTAATCCAGAGTATAATCTATCATTCTTGCAAATTTTAGCCAAATCAGTTTAGTAGTTGCGGCGTGAAACCATTAACCTGCAGTTACATACACTAACTTTCACCTTTAGTATATTTGTATATTATTCTATCTATATTTATAACTTTAAAAGTCACCAACAGGAGTTTAATAAGTTCTATATTCTTGATTGAGTAATAAAGATCTAACATAGGTCCTTAGATTATTAAAATATCTATATAATTTTCAAGTGTGTTATCTTTAGCAATGTAAGAATAATAATTACATATGTATATAAGATTCCACTGCAGTGCGGCAAAACGCCGAAAATGCTGGCAGGGTTCTTTACAAGTAGTATTATTGAATAGTTTGCTTTCTCTTGTCACCCCAAAACTATATTATTTTACAGAATTCTAATTAGTGTACAGATTATTATATTAAATGTCTGTCTGTCCTTCTAAACTACTCAAATAGGTACAGTAAACATTATTATTTACAGATAACTTTACGAAATCCAGTTTAATCCAAGCCCACAATCATGTCGACTTTATTTTATTATAATATTTCTTAAAAATAATAATATATCTTACTAAGCGTTTATTGTTTTAATTTTATATATTTTTCCGTGTTCTTTATGATGTACCTATGTAGACATGTATTTTGTATAATTATTAATTATAATCATCAAATACATCTAATAATAAAAAATTCTCGTGTCCCGTCTATTTTAGTGTAACTTTTTAATGTCACAAATTGTAGTAGGAAAATTTTATGTGTTTATAGTAGTAGGTAGATATAAAATTCATTTAAGTTTGGCCTTGATAATTGATTTTTAAAGGAATTTAACAAAAGTTTTACACAATTACTTATATATTTTCATTGAAAAACAAAGGATCAAATTAACTCTATTCCAATCAAACTGTCCGTTTCTCCTTTGACTTGAACTATCACCATATTGTCCCAGATAAATAAAACACTGTATAATTTACACTATCAGCGTTGTCGCGTGTTTTAATGTTCATTGAACTTTGAGGTTTGCGAACGATTACAAGCCGGTAATTGCGATAAAATCAAATAATTGTGTATTCATTTGATGAATATTTTTGCAATATAATCAATATACCTACTTAGACTTCGGACATGGTCAAACTTCGCTTTAACTTATGTGCACTTCTTCCCTATCCCTACTTACGGGTTTAGGGGTTTGAAAAATAGATGTTGGCCGATTCTCAGACATACTGAATAATTATGCTTTTCAAATTTCATAGTGAATCGGTCAAGCCGTTTCGGAGGATTATGGGAACAAACAAGACAATTTTAAATAGATTATTTATAGTTTAGCACGTCATACTCGATACTACAGTATCAAGCCAGGTCGCATCAACAGTACCTACACTCACATAATAATTAATATGTTTTACTACCCGCTAAAGATTTTTTTTTTAATTTTGTAATTTATGTTTTAGATCTTAATTTGTAAATTAAATATAGTGGGTTTGTTGCACTATGATTAGGCTTAATTTCAATATACGTATTTTGTAAAATATTTTTACATTAGAATTTAGAGTGGGAATGCCAAACCGATCAACTTTTAACATCATTAATTCAGACCAAATCAAAGAATAATTTTTGTTTGAGGAATCTTTCCCGAACTTTTAAAAAAGCTTTTCGGTTTTTGATTATTTTTCCAAAATATTTTTTTTTGTTTTTTTTTTAAATGAGCTTAATGAGGTCGCCGGATAAATTTATTAAAACAAAAACAAAATATAAACGCGAATTTAGAGCCTTATATCTTCCTCTAATTAAAATGTTACGCTTAGAAAAAAAATACACCGATATAAAAATGTATAATTTAAACAAGAAAGATAACTTTAATTACAGTAGTTTAAATACAAGATACCTACCACGACGATATCACAAAGAGTTTGCGTGATTCCACATTTGCGAATAATTATTTCTACCCAATAACTATTAATATAAGGCTTTTTAAAACAATTCTTCAACAATTCAACAACAGCGTTTCTTGATAACCTTTATGAGCTAATAAAAAAAAAAATCAAATTAAATTTATTAAAAGAAATGTACCTACCCAAATTCACTTCCACAACTGAGGCGTACACAGAACATAGAACGCTAAAGCTAACTAAGCTAAGCTTTAGCAATGAAAGGACAAAGGGGGCGGGGCCCACGTATCCTTATAAACGAAGATGTGAAATGGACTTTAATACCAGTTGCATAGAGTAAACTTTAATTAGTACTGTAGCACTGTTGCCTTGCACTAAACAAGTTAAGAACTAACTAAAGTTACTCTGTAATATGCCGTACAGACTACTTTAGTATTTTAGTCGAGTGCAAACAATTTTAAATCCAAAAATTGTTCGTACTTGACTAAAATACTGAAATAGTCCGAACTAAACCTAAAAGCTCCATTAAAGTCTATTTTCTTTTATTCTTAATTCGATTTTCTCGAAAAAACAGAAGATCACTAGTGACAAATGGAACGTTTTCGAAAGAAATGTTTATATCTGTATAAAAAATATTTATAGAGAATTGTAAAGAACAAACAACTTTCAACTCTAAATTAAGGCAATAAGTTTTCACATACTAAAGAATAATTCTTATTTTCAGTCAACATTATAATTTCAAATCGTGTAAGGATCGTTGTTATTGTGCTATATTTTTGCATTATAGTTCCAGGCTAATCATTATTCTGTGGAGACGTACAATAACACTTCATACAAGTTTTCCGTCAAATGGTTTATACATTAAACTTGTATATTTTCTAAGTTAACCCGCTTCAATCTTAGCCTACATCGTGAGATAGCAGTCTAGCAGTCAAGGGCTTACTTGTCAACGAATCTATAGGTATTAATATTATAAAGCTGAAGAGTTTGTTTGTTTGAACGCGCTAATCTCAGGAACTACTGGTCCGATTTGAAAAATTTTTTCAGTGTTAGATAGCTCATCATCTAGAAATGCTAAAGGGTATATATTATCCACGTATTTCACGCGGGTGAAACCGCGCAGTGTCAGCTAGTTTAAAATAAAACGTTTACTTAATAAAAATAATCCCCTTACCCTTCGGCAGTCGGGTAAAATGTGACATCATATCACCACGCATACAGTGAATTACGAAGTTATGAATTCACTTTGAACAAGAACATTGTCCTTTTAATAAATTCCAGTAAAATTAATAGCACACTGCCACAAGAAACGCAACGCGAATGACGTCAGTTGAATAAATCAACTTATTGAGACTCATCTGCTATTCTTTACCGATTTTGCCCGATGCGCTCACTCATATAATATATGTAGCTATATCTACATATCCGCATTTTCAACAATAAAAAAGAATCAATTCAGAGCCTCAATAGCTCAACGGTAACTGCGGTCGGACTCATCACAGAGGGGTGGTGGTACGATGCCCCCCCGTTGGTCTATTGTCTTACCCACTAATACAGTCTTTCCCGTCTAGTTGGAGGGTAATGGGAATATTAGTCATATTGAAAAGATATGGCAAATATACATTAAAAAAAAACTTTTTTGTAATATTTATTTCATCATTATCAACCCATTTTCGGCTCACTGCTCACTCGAGTCTCCTCTCAGTATGAGAGGGGTTAGCCCACCAGGCTGGCCCAATGCGGATTAGCAGACTTCACACACGCAGAGAATTAAGAAAATTCTCTGGTATGCAGGTTTTCTTACGATGTTTTTCCTTCACTGTTTTGAGACACGTGATATTTAATTTCATAAAATGCACACAACTGAAAAATTGGAGGTGCATGCCTCGGACCGGATTCGAACCCACACTCTCCGGAATCGGAGGCAGAGGGCCACTGAGCTATCACGTCTCACAATCTTATTTACATAGTTTAAAAAAGCGGACAAAATAGAAGTTGTCAGCTACACTATTCTATAAAACTTAGAGATACCATGAGCCCTTTGCAGTTATTGCATCAAGGTTTTACGTGTACCATGATCACAAACGAGTTGATCTTGACCCAAACAGCCCGTATATCCAAAGATATTTTAATAGCGTAGACGACTGTGTTGTCGGTGCTCTATTTGGCAACATTATAAAAGGCAAGTGCCTGAGTTTATCATTTAACACTTTTATTTTTTTTTAATTTTATTATACTCGTATTATATATTAAGTGACGACGAGTTTTTAATGGATAAACATAAGTATCAAAAATGATATTTCAAATACTTTGTTCGTTGGATTTCTAAACACTTTTAAAGGATTTTATCAACAACATAAATTATGCCTTTTTAATATATTTAAAGGATGTCTAAAGTATTAGCTATTATTGAATTACATAGTAGGTTAATAATAGTTTCCGAAAGATAAGAAATCAAGCGGTCGATGTTCTGATAAATTCTTGTTTTTCCTCTGTTATTCTGTAATTTCAATTATTGTACACTATAGTATTTGGTGTACATATTATGGGACTTCGGTAAGACTTTACAGATAGTGTTTCTTCTATTTTAAAGGCATCTAAGACGCCATACACACATTGCAACATTTAACACAATTGCAGAAAGATTTACATAAGAATTAGGATAACTTATGAGATCAAATTATCACATGTAAAGAACTTGGCGTTTTTTGTGGTAAGTATAAAATATTAAAAAATGTCTATCGTTTTTAAATATGACCAATATTCATGTTTCCTTGTTTGATCGGAAAAGTCTGTGTTAGAAGTGGGTATGACGTGGATAGTACAGCGGACGGGGTTCGAACCACCACCTCTCGATCATGAGTCCGGGCCGCTTACCACTGAGATATTGAGGTTTCAGTTTTAATATATAGATTATACAATACGAGTCTTGAGAATCTTGTTGCTGATTAATTATTTCTGATTGTCGTTTTATTTATCTATAATTCTTTAAATAGTTACTCGGATTCCGTCTGTCTGTCCGTTCGCTCTATATGAATTTTCATGCAATTCTCACTAATAGAAAATTTATAAAGGTTTGCTATAATTAATGTAACGATTATTGACGGTTAAGTCGGAAAATTCGTTTCTTTGAAAGAGCTTTCATCGAAAACACTGAATTATCCCTTCGCTTCGAGATATAACAAAACAATGTCCTTAAGGTGGAATATTTATCTTTTTCAGATGTACAAAAATATTCGCGGTTGTCATTGTATATAGATATAGATAATAATACTGTTTCCGTGCAAGTGAGAGAAAATGTTATTATCAACATTTACATTGTAAAGCAAAAGCAATTGACTTTTGTATCCTGTTATCTTTGTATCATTTACGATAAGTTTCTATTTAGTTTTCATCGTAATGATACCTACGAGGTTGAAATCTGATAACGTAGGCATTTATTGTAACAATTATCGCTTTTATTTATCGAAGAAACTATCACATATTATATCTCAATAAAAGCATCTATGTGCCAGTAAATAAACTGAGTAAATCATTTAAATTTATATAAATTAATTAAAAATTATAATTATTTATATAAATTAAATTAAATTAAATTAAATAGCAAACGGGATAAAAAATAGCCTTTGTTACTCGACAATAATGTAGAAAGAATTAATGAAACACCATATGTGAAAAAGTATTAAAATCGTAAGCATTACAAAAATTATTATCAACCTAAGCCTATCAATGAATTCGCGTGATGGGTCTAAGTTCCATATCCCCTAGTATAAGCAGGAAGGTTTCGACCGGTAATTGATTAAGGTAAACAGATAAATTACAATAGTGTATTTTTTAAGAATATTTGCCACATCTTTTAAATATGACCAGTATTCCCACTACCCTTCAACTAGTCAGGAAAGACTGTATTAGGAGTGGGTAAGACAATAGACCAATCGTGTGGGGATCGAACCCATTACCCTAGGTGAAGAGTCCGACTCCGACCGCTCTTACTGTTGAATAAAATCGAATTAACATTAATAAGTAGTTAAAACTATCTTATCAGAAATTGTATGCTCGTATTTTTCTTGTAAATGGAGCTAATAGCACGAAAGTATTACCAATTCCATTACAGATAGTCATGTTAATTTGAAAGCTAACGGATTTCGTAAATGGCGTCACTGATTTAATTATTAGGTCACAGCTGCAGTAATCACGATAGATAAGAAGTCTCGTACTAGTTGAGTAACATATTATTATATATTATCTTTGTATTAAAATAGGAATACCTATTAAAAACGTTTTAGAGCATGGTGACAACCCTATTGTTAGTATTGTATTGTGTAACCCTACATATTACAATATACTGTTGTGTTGAGAGAATGTATTCAACTATACTAACATAACTTAGTTCTATATTGGAACGGGTGACCAAGTCTGTTCTGGTGGGATGTTGCCAGGTATGGCTGAGCGGGTAGAATGACTTGAGCGAAAAAGGAGAGAGTTAACTAGTTTTAAAGAAAGTCCTTAAGCTTACGTCCGGCGGTGAAAAGTCCGGGACTTCTTTACTGCTAATCACTGCCACTCAGTGACGGATTTACAAATTTGCCGCCAGTAGGCTATAAGTACGTACTATGCACTACTTATAGCCTATAGTATATTATACAAAAAAAATTTAAAGTGTCACAAAAACAAAGACTTGTATTCTATAAGCATTTTTTCTTTATTTTTGTAAGACGAAAATTTTTGGCCCATATTTACCGCCCCTAAAATTTCCCTCTTGGACGAATGAGGATCTGGACCAATACATACCTATGCTAGGAGCACTGACAAACTCCACGTAAAATGTGGTATATCGCAGGCTCTTTTTCTATAGGATAAGATCACGTTTTTTTGCGTCATGCCTAATCATTATATCGATGTAATTAATATGAGTCTATCGAAGGACACGGCAGAGATAGCCTAGTTTCGTCTAAGGAGTACGCCGAAGTGGCAATACGCTTTGTTTACATTTGATAAAACACTCAGGGTCGATATAATAAACAAATAAATTTTATTTATTGATAAAGAAACAATGGGCCAAGGTAATAGCTCCGGAATTTGGAATTGTGATAATGTGTAGGAATAATTATCTCCGCATGGTCCATTGCTAGCACCAGTTTCACGTCATTCTACATCCTTGAAAGTAATTATACCTAATACTAATCGAATCAACTAATTATTATCAAAATCCTCTTGAATCTTCTATACAGTATTTAGTGAGATAAGTGGTCATAGAATATTGTGCTTAACTATTTAACTAATTCATTCTAAAATAATAACAGTATTAATTATTAATTGTCATCATCTTTAAAAAATCACAACTGGTGGATTCGACTACTTGAGAAAATTCAAAAACAGAGGTATTGGTCAACTCTCAAATCTCAAAATTTTGGATGGATAGTTGAGTGAAACTTTACAATATTTATATATAACATATAAATTAAAATATATATATATACGGTTTATATAATATATATTATATATACGGTCGAATTGAAAATTTCTCCTTTTTTGAAGTTGGTTAATGACATATAAATGAGATATATTAATTTATATAATTTATGAAATAAGTTCTTAAACCAAAGGAAATTGTTTTAAAATCAGTATCACTTTTTAATCTAAATAATTTTGATGGGGTTTCAACGTTTGCCCAAGCGCGTAGCTTAATGTATAGTAGACAATTAAAATGCCACGCTTCGTCTAGTAGCTACCTACCTATTTACATAAAGAACGACGGATATTGTTTACATCATTCTGATAATGTTAGCAGTGGCTTGTTTTGAATAATGTTATCACAAACAAATAAATATCTTTGCTTCGTAGTGAGTAATTAAGTATGTTTTAATACATTGTTTGTCCATGTTGATTACTTACGGAACTGCGCGGTGTTTTTACAATATTTAAATAAATAAATATACATTACACACTTCACTACTTAGCTCTAAAGTAAGCGTGTATATATATATATATATATATATATATATTTTTTTATTCTCTACAAGTTAACCCTTGACTACAATCTCACCTGATGGTAAGTGATGATGCATTCTAAGATGGAAGCGGGCTAACTTGTTAGGAGTAGGATGACAATCCACACCCCTTTCGTTTTCTACACGACATCGTACCGGAATGCTAAATCCCTTGGCTTGGTTAAGAAAACCTCAATCAGCCCAGCCGGGGATCGAACCCAGGACCTCCGTCTTGTAAATCCACTGCGCATACCACTGCGCCACGTAGGCCGTCAATGTATCCTATGTAATGGGTACAAAGATAGCTGATTTATATCATATACATATGTATTGTATCCCAGTATTCTCTCGGGAACGGAAACTACGCGGGTGAAACCGGCGTCGGCTAATCGTTCAAAAGAATAGTAATTAAAATTTAGATAGTCATTTATAGAAATACATTTATTATAGGTACACTTCGTTGTTTTGATTCGACAGTTCGAGATGTAAGTTGAAATTAAAAGCGCATTGCGTAAAAGTTTTTTGTTGCTATATTTACGTGCGTAAACTCTTGAACATGCCGCTACTCGCGGAAACTAGGTTACTGGACTTAATGTTTACCATAGACTAAACGACAAAAATGTACTTATGAACATCTTTTATTACTGGCAATTTCGTACCAGGCGTTAAATACGAGAAAATTAAAAAAAGCAGAAGGTCATCATAAGCTGAGAACAAGTTTCAGATATAAGAACTATTATGATTATTATGATATGATTATTCGTTTGACTTCATTTTATGATGTTGTGTATAGTGAACGTCCTTAAAGCGTTATATGATATTTAAATTTAATCACTAAGCGATGCCGCATAGAATTATTAGGAGTTCAATAAACCGCATAGATAGTTAATGAATAAGATGTTAGGTGCAACAAAAATCCTACAAGATTTTATACAATCTTGTAGTTTGGATATGATAGTTCTTCACACGAAAACTAAAAGATATTTTGAATATTTTAATTATCTCATATATTTTATATCAAAATAAAAAATGATTTTTATTTTTTGTCTGTCTGTCCGTATTTTTGTTGACCGGGCATCACGCTGAAACTACTGAATGAATTGAAATGAAACTTTGAGATCATAATACGAAGAGGTTTACAGGGTCCTTTTTGTCGCGAAAATTAAATCAGAAGGGCGTAAAACAGGGGTTGCAATTTTGTATAGAAAGTCTTTCAATTTACAAGTTACAAATTAATGTCATTCAAGATATATCAAAATTGTATCCCTAAAGGCTTAAAAAGGGGTTAAAGTTTTTTTCAATATAAATCGTTCATGTTTTGGACTATTTATTATATATAAAACATGCGAAAATATGAATATGAACCACGCGGACGAAGTCACGGGCGTCCGCTAGAAATAAATAATCGCGGATGACACCGCAATAAGTATTAAGGAAGAAAATAATAATTTGGTCTATTATGTAAATATATGTATATAAGCTTAATTGATTGTTGAGTCGAAGTTTCCACTTTTCCGCTTGGTTTATGGTGGTTTTTATTTGAGTTTATAAATAATTTTCATTCGGAAAGTATGCAGCCGCAAATACTCCAAGGGTGTGAAGGTGCGTGACCGAGGCGGATGATTCACGTCTGTTTTTATTTTTACGTCGAATCTGTGATGTTGGAGTTTGCAGTACTTGCTATCACGCGTGTATGTCATGATTCGCAAAACTGAATCAAACAAAGGCAATTATGTTAGAAAACAAGTGTTTTCTATTCTATTCTATGTATTCTGTGACAAAGGTATTACAATTAAATACATATACTCGTACTTATATAGTTATTTTACAATAAAAAGGGTAAACCATGTATATTTATTATCTATACTAATTACTAATTATAACGCTGAAGAGTTTGTGTGGTTGAACTACTGGTCCGATTTTAAAAATTCTTTTAGTGTTAGATAGCCCATTTATCGAGGAAGGCCATAGGCTATTTTATCCCCGTATTCCTACGGGGATAAAATAGCCTATGGCGGGTACCACGCGGGTGATCCCGCGCGGCGTTAGCTAGTTTAAAATATATCTTTTACCACACTAATATTATAAACGCGAAAGTTTGTGTGTAAATGTGTATGTTTGTACCCTCCTTTGCGCTAAGGTTACTGATGCGATTTGACCGAAACTTGGAAATAAAATAGATTTTATTCTGGATTTACTTTTCATCACGGAAAAACATATAGTTCCCGTGGGATTTGTGATAAACAGAAACTAAATTAAATTACGTGCAGGTAAATTAAATTAAATTACTTACTTATTTTTCACGTGTAACACCCGGGGGCGCAGCTAGTATATAATAAGTGCGATTGTGAGTTCGTTTATTTTAACCGATTTTAATGTTATTTTAGTTAGAATTGTATTAAAAGTTGTGTCGTTAAAAAAATAAATACGTATATGAAATAACTTTTGTAAGTAGGTCGAAAAGAAAATAACATCAGAACTGTTATCTCGTTCTTACTCACAATATGCATGTAGTATATAATTATATATTACGCATTATCATTGACATGTTTACATATTTTTTTGTGTCGCTGACACTTTAATAACTCCGTCATATGTAACCTTTGAGTTTGAGGTCTTCTGTACATTTTGTAGTTACTTGGTAAAATTCCTTTGTGAATTAGAAATTACGACGCAGTTTACGTCATCCGAGTACCGAGTGTTATACGGAATCCACTGACTAACAAGTACCTACCCGTAATATACACACTTATAGACACTCAGTCAAATAATTATTATTTACATAATTGTTTGAAGAAGGAAAACGTGAAGTTCAGTTATATTTTATTGAACTGATAACTAATAGACTTCAATGAAAGAGCACTTTCAAAACAGCTGTTTTTATAACTGTAAATGTACCTCATCCAGTACTTAGTGTTATACGGAATCCACTGACAAACGAATAACCTGTAATATACACACTTATAGACACTAAGTCAAATAATTATTATTTACATAATAGTTATAGGTACAGTAAATATTATATACCTACATATTACTGTACTGATACTCTTACCATACTGTTTAGTGTTTTACTAACTAACATATTGTGTATTACTAACATATTCATATTCACTAACATATACTAATAATAATACTAACATATTCAGTGATGACCTATGGTTCCGAGACTTGGTCGCTAACTATGGGCCTCATAAGAAGGCTCAGAGTCACACAGCGGGCGATGGAACGAGCTATGTTAGGAGTATCTGTGCGTGATCGAATCAGAAATGAGGAGATCCGCAGAAGCAAAGTCACCGACATAGCTCAACGAGTTGCGAAGCTGAAGTGGCAATGGGCGGGGCACATAGTGCGAAGAGCCGATGGACGTTGGGGTCCCAAAGTGCTGGAATGGCGACCCCGCACTAGTAAGCGCAGTGTTGGCCGACCCCCCCACCAGGTGGACGACATCAAGCGAGTCGCAGGGATTCGCTGGATGCAGGCGGCTCAGTATCGTGATGTTTGGAAGTCCCTACAAAAGGCCTATGTCCTGCAGTGGACGTCCATCGGCTGATATGATGATGATGATGATGATGAACATATTCATCCATATAAGAATAAAGTGGTTCTTTACGATATTCAGCTAACTATATCTAAGTAATATACTGCTAACCCGACTGAATAATTTTTACAGAACAGTTTTCAAACATTTTTATAATTGTTTGAAGAAAGAAAACGTGAAGCTATATTTTATTGAACTGTTAATTAATAGACTTCAATGAAGGAGGACTTTCGAAACAGCTGTTTATTTTTAACTGTAAATATACCTTACAAACCTACCCACAACAACGGTGACTCAATGAAATAAAAACAACTCGCAAGCAGAACTAACAGATACACCACGGTTTCACACGCAAACTTCCCGTTCCCTCGAAACTAATGGAATAAAATATAGCCTATGCCACTTGTAAACAACGTAACTTTCTATTGGTAGAAGAAGATTAGCCCGTTGTACATATATTTTCTGTGCCCATATACAGATGTTATAAAATGCGCGGGGACGAACTTACGTAATCGTGACTAGCTATAGTAATTATTTTAATACCCGCACATTGTTTATCATTTTCACATTGTTAATTTTTCTTTTAATTTATTCGTTTTTAGCATATTAGAGGTGATTAATTAGGTTTATAAGAGGAATGCGCAGTGCTCAGAAAAGCCGACAATTATTAATTTCATAAGTAAATAAATAAAAAACATACAAAACAAAAACAAAATTATTTTAGCTCTAGCCTAGTTTTACATACACTAAACAACAATAATATTTTTTTTTATATTTTATAAAGGGAAGAGAGAATAAATAAATAAATATGTTATTTTGACAATAACTAGCCCCAAAGTTAGTGTAGCTTAAGAGTACTAAGTTAGCGGATTTCATCATATACATTTTTATCTCCCGACGCAAAAAGAGTGTTGTTATAAGTTTGACGTGTCTGTCTGTCTGTCAGTCTGTCTGTGGCACCCAAACGGGTGAAGCGATTTCAATTTAGTTTTTTTTTTTGTATTAAAGGTGATTTATGTACATCAAACATGTCTAAGAACACTCTTCTTAGACATGTTTGATGAAAATCGGTTGAGCTGTTTAAAAGTTGTGGGATGTGAAAGTAAGGAAAAATAACCGAATGTCTGCAAATATACTCCAATGGGGTCTCAAATAAAAGCGCACAAGAGAATATTGAAGACTTGATAGAAAATTTTATTAATAATTTCTTGACCTTCGGTGGTTTATCAAAATTTTCAATTTTATGTTATTAATCTTAGTAGGTATCTTAGAATAACAGACAATTTTTAATTTTGTATCAGTCTATACAATTAAGTCATTGGTAATAAAATAACATAGAGTTGGCAGAACAAAACACAAGCTTGATAATTTTTGCATCAGTCAATGCACCGTAATATTATTATTGCATTTGTTTGACCTTTGAATACGATGCCGATACACACGCCCGCTCGCCGTGATCGCGTCGGCGCGCCGTTTCATTGTAAACTTTAATGAAAGTCCGATGAATTGCCAAAAATATATACTCGTACTTCTAATTTTCTGTATTCTGCACTTCTAATATATAAAATTCCATTGTCGCGCTGTTTATTGCCAAACTACTCCGAAACGACCGACTTTTATGAAGTTTTATGTGCATATCGGGTCTGAAAATTATAAATATCAAAGAGTTTCTGGTGTTGTGCGGGGTAATATCTAGATATACTGCTCGGATTTTTAAAATTCTTTTAGCAATAGATAGTCTCGATTTTTGAAATTATATAGGCTATATTTTATCCATGTATTCTCTACGGAAACCGGAACTCCACGGGTGAAACCGCGGGGCGTCGGCTAGTATTTTATAAGGTACCTAAAACAACGTTTGCCGCGTCAGCTATTAATAATATAAATATATGTATCTGTTTATTGCCGATAACATATTTCTATACGTTGTTCTGCCATATAAATTACTTTAATACTAAATGGCTATTAAAATGGTTGAATGTGGAAACTTGAAATATAATTTCGTAATAAGTAATGCTTACTAAATTTATAAAAAGAAAATCATTATAATTGAAAAAAACTCTTTCCAGAAGTTCTTTTGTATTAGTCTGTTTGAAAAAACCTAACAATTTTTAAAATAGTATGATACTAGGTATTTTGAAAATATTGTATATTAATATTAATATATTATATATTAATGTTACAAATTATCCCGGACCCACCGCAACCTTCATAACTTAGAGGACTTATTTCATGATGTAGTAAAAAAAGTAAACCTCAGATAGGATTACAAGACTAAGGATTAAGTTTCTTTGAAAGTAAAGGAATTTAATCATAACAATAAAAGTATTAAAAAATAAATAAAATGAATAAATACATACGATGTACAAGACACACATCACTATCCAAAGTAAGCGTAGCATCGTATGTACATCGTATGCACATGTATGCTGGGTATAATGTATAAACATACCTAGACACTAAAACACCCATGTTTATCATACAAATATTGTCCAGGAGTGGAAATCGAACCCACGACCGTGGATGCAGAAAGCAGGGTCACTACCCTCTGCGCCAAGGCCGTCTAAAAAGTCCTTATGATTGATATCCCTAGTAAGCGCACATATACACACACATGCACATGAGTGTACAATTAATTAATTAGTTGTCACGTCCATTAATACCGCGGTCGCACTTAACTCCAAACCGCTTTGCCATTAAGCCTATAGTGCATATTGCATAACCACAGTATAAATATATGTATACACAGTATATAGGTTCTAGTAGATTTAGTAAATCGCCGGTTCTATTAAGTGTTGATAATTACTAGAGATGCGCCGAGTAACACTTTTGCCGAGTAACGAGTACCGAGTTTTACTCGGTTAATTTTTTTTTCAACCGAGTACTCGGCCGAGTAACTCGGTTCAATCAAAATCCCAATTCGCGCGCGTAAACAATTCCATTCAATTCAATTCAAAATATTTTTTTTCAAGTAGGCTTAGTTTACAAGCACTTTTGAAACTTTAAGTTTGACTATTTGTAGTGACTCTACCACCAGCTCAGAAGGCGCAGTCTCCTATTGAGAAGAGCGACGGGAAACTCAACAGTTGCTCTTCTAAATCTTTCATTTTAATTTTATTGAAATTTAATTGAGATTTTCAAAGATTTCCTTTGAATACTAATGAATAGTTTTTGATTAACACTGTTGTTTTAATTATATGTACCTAAATAATGCTTTTCTTAAACAAGGTATACTCGGCATTCACCGACCGAGTTATTCGGCCGAGTACGAGTATCAAAAAATCCGCCGAGTACGCCGAGTACCGAGTATCAACCGAGTACTCGGCCCATCTCTGATAATTATTATGTATAGTTGCCGAATTACAACTGTTCTGGAGTTACGATGTTAAATAACCCGATTTCAGCTGACTCTGCCTGAACTTATGTGACTTCGAATCACAAGGTCCTGAGTTCTCAAACCCATTACATAAACACTTAATATACATTTCATATATGATACCATACATTGGGCTATAAAATACTGACCTTTTCATTCTTCTACGAAATTTGCAATATAAATTCTCAGCCCGGTTGTGGTTGGTTGTTTATTGGGAAGTTGGTAGAATACTACGAGTACCAACTGATATACTAGTGTTCATCTTGATCATTGAAGATGATGATTATGATGAACCAGACTTTATAATAATGTATTTCGATGGCTTATGAATACGCAGATTTAATACGGATACTAGTCGGGTTTTCGCTTTTGAAGCTTTATCTATTAGGTACTCATTTATGTTCATTCAAGTAGCATATCTTATCTGTTATCTGATAAAAATAATAAGGCTAGGCGTTATTTGATGATCTAACTGTATAAGTCAATGAAAATAAATAAACCACGTGAGTGGTATTTTGCCGTAAGTGCTGTCACCGATTGAAAAAGCAATATGCATAGATATATTCGTAGATAAATGGTAATGGAAAATTATTCTTTCATTTTAAATATACAAATGATAATATTTATTGCAGACAGATTATGTCGTCGTTATCAACCAATATTCGGCTCACTGCTGAGCTCGAGTCTCTTCTCAGAATGAGGAAGGTTAGGTCAAATAGTCCACCACGCTGGCCCAATGCGGATTGTCGGACTTCACACACATTCTCTGGTGTGCAGGTTTCCTCACGATGTTTTCCTTCAACGTATGAGACACGTGATTTCTTAAAATGCACACAATTTTGAGGTGCATGCCCCGGACCGGATTCAAACCCACATCTTCCGGAATCGGAGGCAGAGGTCATATCCACTGGGCTATCACGGACAGATTATGTACCTACTAATGTTAATGTGGATAGTTCAAAATCGAGACCTGCGTATTTTTGAAAAGCAAAAAAATATTTTTTAAACTATATTTGCCATATATTTTAAATATGACTAATATTCTTGTGTGCGAAGAGTTTAAACAATACTAAAACACAAACAAGCTTTTTAATTGTCTCTTTGTAATTCCAGGCTAATCTTTGAAACGGCTGAAGGGATTTTAATGGGACTGAATAATTTAAAAACATGTTTTATACTCTTATGCGCGCTTCCATAAATGGCTTCGGATAATTTTGGAGAAAGCATGACCCTTTTAACTTAATCTTAATGCACTTATAGAATATAACATTATTACATAAGTTTCTTCTGCTTTAAATATACCTACCTAATATACAAATATGAGACTTTATTAATGAAAGAGGTTATTGAGTAACATATATATAGTCTACTTTATAACTCGGAAAATCAATGATTCCTGCAGGATTTGTAAAATACTCAATATCTTTGGACGAAGTCGCGGGCGTCTGCTATTAATACTGAAGTAATTATATTATAAGTATATTATATTATTAGTATATTAGTATTACTGAAAAAATACTGAAGTATAAGTATTTTTTTTATATTTAATTGCAGTATTTTATTATTGCAATAATATTGTAATATGAGTTCAGTGCCCACGGACGAACTGATGACCTTTTTATAATCTTGTAATTAAATAATTGTGGTTTGCGGTAAATCTTGCATTGAATCTTCTATAAGCATTAGTAATATTGAGTTTAATATTCTTCACAATTATTATAGTTTTTTGGCGATTTTATGGGGTATTACTTGAATGCCAAGTACCGAAGTAGAAGGGACTGCCATTGGTATTTTATGACGGAATTAAACTTCGTATACTGAACTGAAAGAGGTGAACCGTCGAATCCAACTCGGCTGGGCTGCATTCGGGAAACTTCGCGACATCTTTTCGTCCGAAATTCCTCAGTGCCTGATGACAAAAGTCTTCGAACAGTGCTTGTTGCCAGTGATTGCCTGTTCCTAGACTTGGTCGCTAACTATGGGCCTCATAAGAAGGCTCAGAGTCACACAGCGGGCGATGGAACGAGCTATGTTAGGGGTATCTCTGCGTGATCGAATCAGTAATGAGGAGATCCGCAGAAGAACCAAAGTGGCAATGGGCGGGGCACATAGTTCGAAGAGCCGATGGACGTTGGGGTCCCAAAGTGCTGGAATGGGGTCGTCATTCCAGCACTTTGGGACCCCAACGTCCATCGGGTCCCAAAGTGCTGGAATGGCAACCCCATTCCAGCACTTTGGGACGTTGCACGACGTCCGCAGAAATACGTGGGTAACAGAAGTCTGAACATCGCAGTCCCTGAAGCTTAACCCCGAGGCTACCTTAAAAAGCGTCAACATCGTAAACGCGATCTTGATAGCCAACAGACATAAGAAGTCGGATGCCCAAGGTTGAGCAAAGTGGGCGAGATTATGCCAGAAAGTGAATCCCACATCGTGGGTACACGCTAGGAAGAAGTAGGCCCCAAAAATGTTCTACTTATCCCGGACTACTATCGATGATACGTTCAATGTTCATATTATCGATGCATTAGGTACAGTCGTCATCACAATCGTGTTTACATTTATTTGGCTATTTCTATTGATATAGTTCAGCTTAGTGATTTTCCGGGGAAATTGTAGGATGACGCCAAGTGCTGATGAAATTAATACTAGCATGGAAATATTTCTTGTACGTCAGACTCGTACGCATACATACACCTATAAAATATTAGTGTGATACTAGTAGGCGCCCGTGACTCCGTTCGGGTGAAATTCTGTTTTCTTACAAATCCCACGGGGAACTATTGATTTACCGGGATCAAAAGTAGCCTGCATGTACTTTTTTAATTTATATTATTAGAATATCCAATACATTATCCTTAAAACTAAACAATAAAAATAATATTTTGTTAAGTAATGTTTTTTTTGTTTTCTTCCAGCTAGGTTTTTTGCCTGCATGTATAATGGATAGTTACAATTAATGCTCAACAGAAATAATTTCATTTATTTATTTGTTTAATGACGGCATTATTTCCATCATAGAAAAATCCAACACGGCTTTTATTTAATAGTTTTGAAGGGTGAGAGCGGTCGGGACTCAACACCGAGGGGTGGTGGTTCGATCCCCGCCCCGTTGGTCTATTGTCGTACCTACTCCTAATACAGTTGTTCCCGACTAGTTGGAGGGGAATGGGAATATTGGTCATATTTAAAAAATATATGGGAAATCTATTATCTATGATTAAATTAACAACAGAATATATTCACAAGTTTCATTTGATTATTGTATTTTTTAGAATAAGACATTTTTAAAGCCATGATGATTAACTTGTCGTTTAAATTTACTCTTTTCAACTGTAAAACAGATTTTTTTTATATTAAGCTTGAAATTACTTACACGCTTAAAATGACTGAATAATTATAATCGGTGAACATACATTATAAAAAAAGATTCCTACGAATTGATAACCTCCTCCTTGTTTTGAAGTCGGTTAAAAACATGTTTTATATGCGCGCTTCCATAAATGGCATCGGATAATTTTGGAGAAAGCGGTGACCCTTTTAACTTTATCTTAATGCACTTAGAGAATATAACATTATTACAAA